>NC_081411.1:371018715-371217849 GCF_030272615.1 Cryptomeria japonica
TCATTTGACCCATCAACTATGCAGAATGGATTTCGAACATAGTACTAGTATCAAAACCAGATGGTAGTATCAGAATCTACACTGATTTCAGAGATGTCAACAAAGCCTGTCCAAAGGACGACTTTCCGTTGCCTAGTATCGACATAATTGTAGACCTCACAGTGGGCCATGCAATGCTCTCACTAATGGACAGTTTTTCCAGTTATAATCAAATAAAAATAGCCCCAGAAGATCAAGATAGAACAACGTTTACCTATCCTTGGGGAACGTACTATTGGAATGTTATGCCTTTTGGTCTAAAGAATGCAGGAGCTACTTATCAACGAGTAATGACAACAATCTTTCATGACATGATGCATACCTTCATGGAAGACTATGTGGATGATTTACTAGCTAAATCCTTCACCAGAGAGCATAATACCTTAGCATCCTAACAAAGATTTTGGATCGATTGGAAAAATTCCAAGTCAGACTCAACCCTAAGAAGTGTGTCTTCGAGGTTACATCAGGCAAGTTACTAGGCTACATAGTCTCAGGTAAAGGTATTGAAGTGGATCCAGCAAAGGTACAAGCCATCATGGAGATGCCACCACCAAAGAATATCAGTCAACTTCGCTCTCTACAAGGATGACTTCTATCAATCAGGCGATTCATCACTCAACTAGCTGATAAAAGTCTACCATTCAATCACTTACTACATAAGAATGTACCTTTCAGATGGGAAGCTAAGTGTGCAGAATCTTTTTATCAAATCAAATAATATCTAATAAACCCACCAGTTCTAGTACCACCAATAGCAGGAATGCCACTCATTTTATACATTTTAACAATAGATATATCACTGGGGGCACTATTGGCACAAGAAGATCAACAAGGAAAGGAACGAGCCATATACTACATTAGTAGGGCATTGAATGGCTATGAACTCAACTATACATTCATTGAGAAGGCTTGTCTAACAGTAGTCTTTGCTTCTCAAAAGTTCTGACATTATATGCTAGCACACACAATTAAGCTAGTGGCAAAAATTGATCCTCTCAAATATCTACTCAGCAGGGCAGCTCTTACAGGCCAATTGGCTAAATGGGTAATGATTCTCAGTGAATTTGATATCCAATACATAGAATGAAGAGCTATCAAAGGACAAGCAATTACAGATCAACTAGCTGAAGCACCACTACCAGGAAAACAAACTATGGAGATTGAATTCCCGGACAGAGATGTTCTTGCTATTTCTACCAAGAAATGGACCCTATACTTTGACGGATCCTACACACAACATGGTTCAGGTGATGGCATTCTATTTATCACTCCTAAAGGACACACTATACCAAGATCATATAGGCTGTTGTTTCCATGCACAAATAATGTGGCTGAATATGAGGCATTGGTTATAGGCATCAAAATGGTCGTAGAATGGAAAATCATGGAGTTAATGGTCTACAAAGATTCACAACTAGTCATCAATCAAATCAACAACGACTATCAGACAAAAGATGACAAGCTACTACCCTACAAATGAATAGTGGATGACTTCAAACAATATTTTGTACACATCACCTTCGATCAAATACCAAGGATGAACAACAAAGTAGTCAATGCAATGGCTACTATTGCTTCATTACTACAGATTCCAGAGCAACAGAGTCATTACGAGTTTCTGGTAGAGTAACTATTCTCCCCAGCCTATGACCACTCTAAATCCCATGGTGTCTATACCTTGACTGGTTCGGATTCTCCTTTGTATGGACCGATATATGATTATCTAAAGAACAACATCCTACCCACTGTCCTATCTCGCAACCAAAAACATAATTTTATCTGACAAGCCGCCCGTTATACCCTTACTGCTGATACTTTGTACTGTCGAGGTCTAGATGGTACTCTTCTTCGTTGCCTTGATTGTAATGAATTTGATTCCGCTTTACACGAGCTTCACGAAGGTATCTGTGGCACACATTCAAGTGGGACTACTCTTGCTAAAAAGCTTCTAAGAATGGGATATTATTGGTCGACAATGGAAAAACATTCTTATCATTTTACAAAAAGGTGTCCTAAATGCCAGATCCATAGCAATCTGATACATGCACCAGCACAGGAATTGCAACCATTTACAACATCCTGGCCCTTTTGTCAGTGGGGACTTGACTTGGTCAGTAAAATTCATCCTTCATCTTCACATGGATACAAGTTCATTATAACTGCAACAGAATACTTTACCAAGTGGATAGAAGTAGTCCCCATGACCACAATGGCTGGAAAACAAATTGCCTCTTTTATCCTAAACTATCTGATCTGCAGATATGGTATTCCAAGCTCCATCATCACCGATAATGGATGACCTTTCAAAAACCAAGATGTCTGAGAACTATGTAAACAATTCAAAATACAACATCGGTTCTCTACACCATACTACCCATAGGGGAATGGTCAAGCAAAAGCATCCAACAAGACAATAGTGAAAATCCTAAAGAAAACAGTGAATGATGTAGGCAAAGATTGGCATGTACAACTCAATCCAGCACTTTGGGCATACAGAACTAGAATCCACACACCTACAGGAGCAACACCTTTCTCATTGGTCTATGGATCAAAAGCTATTTTACCCCTGGAGGTAGAAATTCCATCTCTCAGAGTCTCTCTAAAAGGCTTAATACCAAATGAAGAGTATCGAGTCAACTGACTACAAGAACTAGAACTCTTAGATGAAAGATGTCGGCATGCTTACACTCATCTCAAAGCATATCAACAACACATGTGTAGAAGCTACAATCACAAGGTCATTCCCCAAAATTTCAAAGTTGGTGACCTAGTCCTCAAGGAAAATCCAAGAAATCAGCAAGATCGAGAAAAGAAAGGAAAATTTGAACCTAACTGGTTAGGTCCCTATGTCATCATATTAGATTATGGATCAAGTTATTATCAGCTAACAACTTTAGAAGGAGATGTGCTCGATGAACCAACTAACAACATTCATTTGAAGAAATACTACACTTGAGTAGTCTAATGCACGAAAAAAGTAAAAAACAATAAAAAAATCAAAAAATCAAAAAATCAAGGAAAAGCAAATAAAAAGGTACAATAAAAGCAACTGGTGAAAACCTGGTAACAGGCGCTATTGTGAAAGGAAATCTCCTTTATCTATATCCATATCCTTATCTCCACAGTAAAACACTATCGGCCATCGCCCGACACTTAGCGTGTATCCATTCAGGACATACTTAGCGTAGTCACTATCCTAATTTATCCATCTATCCTTTCACCACATTTTACCATGGCTTAGTAATCACTGTACATACCCGCATTGAGAGGTACACTTAGCTAGAGACAATAAACATCAAAACTTACAAGCATGTTCAAACCATCAAGACTATTCGCAAAACTCAAAGCATCATGTCCAACAAACAAAAACTTACACAAACCCAAATCAAAACATCGATTGATAAAAGATTCACAAGAGAACTACAATGGATGATTTTCTAAAGTATCAAATGTTGCATTTTGCATAAAGTCTTGACTATTTTTGCATTTAAACTTTTTGAATTATTGGATTCTCTAAATTTTCTCAACAATGCTTCCAAGCTAGAGAACATCGAGAAACTCCAAAATTTTCTTAGTCTTCTGTCTGTGAGGCGATCATTTGTACTGTGTAGATATTTGTCTCGAGATGTGATTCACAACATATCACTAAAGACATGCTTCCACTTTACGCATACAAATGGTTTAATCTTGTCTGTTTATACGCAATCTGCACTCTAGTCGTCCTGGTTCAATTATACCTTGACGCTTGTGCTATCTTGCAAAATCAAACATCATGTAAATTTTTCTCAGGTTATCATGGTTCAATTATACCATTATGCTTGTATAAATTTTCAACATATCCAAAGATCAATCCATGCTCAATGATGATACATATGTCAAAAGCAAATAACATGTGGTTATATCGGATGACAAATGCAGAATGAGGATGCTCCAAAAAAAATTAGTTGCATATCATTTTACAATTAGTTGCATATCAAATCATACATCTCATTTTCAAAAAACATCTCATGAACATCATACATTTACATCATTGCATTTCACTTAATCATATCATCTATCTAAGCATTTCATCATCATAAAATAAACACAAGCATATAGAAAGCATGCATGCATAACACATCACATGATCAAAGAAAATGGTGTCATATATATATATCAAAAATGATCAACGTACAATATCTGTCATTTCTATGCCCCATACAACAAAAATAATGATAAAAAATACAAATGGAGACATCGTCTCTCAAGTATGACTATATCCTAAAGGGGACGGTCTCACCGCAGAAGTCCTAGCCCCTAGATCTCCAAGTGGATCATGTCTCGGTGGCCCTGTCACGCCTCTGCTCTCTGACCGCGATCCAGTCTCTCGAGATTGACTCGATCTTGACTGCGTAAAACTCTACACTCGGCTCTCCCTAGGCACCACAGCCTCATAATGTCGACAGTAGTACTCCACCTCTTGAGCTATCAAAGCCAGCTCTCTCAAGGTGCTCCCCATCGGACCACCTCCTGCTGCATGCTCCTCTGCTCGACCCCACCACTCTATCTCAGTGTTGCGCTCGATGGTCAGCTGTGTAATCTAACGTTGATGTGCTAATAACTGTGCCTGCAGCTACTGCACTATAACCTGTAGGGTCCTAATCTAGGCATCCTCCACATGAATCAAAATCCGGACCCATAGGGGTACTTGTGAAGGGGTACCCCCTATCCCTCTACCTGTCCTCGATGCTGGTGGAGGTAGCACATCAGTCCTCCTCCTTTGGGATGGCAGTCTCACCTCATCAATCCCTCTGACTGCTGCTATCACCTCTCCTACCATGTCCTCACCCCTTGCTCCAATAGCCAAACCTCCTCTACATCTATCCATCACAGCTCATCGAACTGCTCTCTCCACCCCTCTATCACCCCCATCTCTACCTCTGTCTCCTCTCCTCCCTCATCCCCATCTCCACCTCCTCCCTCATCCCCATCTCCCCCTCCCTCATCCTCATCATCATCAAAAGCAGACCGCATCTCTACTGGATCTGATATCCTCGCAACGGCATGAGCTGCAAACAATCAGGCAAACTCATCTGTCATCCCAGCATCCAAAATCTCTAGGGCATAGTCCCATATCTGGCCTACTAGCTGCACAAATTCCTCTATGAATGCTACACTGTCAATAGTTGGACCCTAATCTGGTATGTCCTACCTCTGACGCGCATACAAACAGGTCCCCTGTGGTATCCCCTGCTATCGACCAAATTGCCCCAAAACTCTCGTAACCAAAAATCTCTCGATCACAAAAGGCGTCTGCCCTATCAAAAATTAGGTTATGAAGACATATGGCATCTCCAACCCATCCTCAGCCCAAACCTTGCAACCTATGTACAGTCGCCATACGACCATATCAATGTCATCCAATACCCTCCTCCAATGCTCCAGCTTGCCCAACTTCTGCTAGACAACTAACCCCTTATTTCCATATGCATAGGCACGTCCAACAGGCCTATCTCTATACACCAGTGGCCTAGCTGCAGGAATGTGCTCCCAGCACCATACCTGTAGAAGTGTAATGCCAGCTGACAAACTGTCGTAACCCAGGTATACTACCTCATGAAAGTCCCTATACAAATGGGCTAGCATAGCCGATCCCCATGCAAACCTACGACCCTATGTCACCATCTCCTCCAACACCAGTCCCCATCCCACAAATAGTCCCTTTGACCTACGGTTGGGACATAGAAAACCACCTACAAACCCTACCAGTACCGATGGAAGAGGCGCATAGTCCAAATCCAGAAACTCCTGCCACAGAATCTCATATTCGCACACTGTATCATCGTGAAATATCCGATGAAGTGCCTCTGTCCCGCCCTCCTCTGACTACTCATAAGGTAGTAGTGCACCTACTATAGGTATGCACAGGATCTGGTAATAATCCTTTGGGGTTACTGTCATCTCCCCTGTGGCAAAGTGGAAGGTATTCGAGTCACTGTGCCATCTCTCTGCAAGCGTTGTAAGTAAACCCTAGTTCATAGTAAACCGAGGCATATCCAATAGGGAAGACAAGCTGCATCTCTCAATAATGTCTAGATCAGCTTGTGCCAACCATGGTATCAATGCCCATGGTCTCAGGAACTGCTCGCATGATTGAACCACTCGCAATCGCTCCTGTCAAACATCAAAACAAGTCCAATATCAGTTTCCTCATCAAATCATAGATATCAAAATCAAAATCACATCATATCTATCCATATCAACTTGTAGCGCAACTCAAGTTTTCAAAAACTATATCAACTTGTAACACAACTCAAGTTTCCAACCCATATCAACTTGTAACACAACTCAAGTTCCACAATCATATCAGCTTGTAACACAAATTAGGCTCCACATATATTAACTTGAAACAATGCAAATCAAATCAAGTTTCTATCAAATTTCACATCAATATCTATGAATAGCTTGAAAAATCACAAATCAAACCAAGTTATATCGGCACATATATTGGACAAACTATCAAAACCATGACAGCAAACACAGAAACGAAACATTTATACCTATCCCAACAAAACTAACCTTATCCTATCAATTTTTCTTGCTTACAAATCATCCATTCTCGCTAAAATGATTGCATGCGCTAACTAAATTTGGCTACGTGCTAGATTGACTCCATGTGCTAACCTATTTTCTCTACGCGCTATCCTATCTACCCCATGTGCTAGATCGATTCTATGTGCTACCTATTTCTTCCAATGCGCCATCTAAGCTACCCTAAGCGCTAAACCTATCTTATGCGCTAAACCTATCCTGCGGCTGCACTACCTATCTAACCCTATGCACTAGGTCTAACCTACGTGCTACTTACCTCTACCCATGCAACTCCCTATCTACCCAATGTGCTAGGTTTACCTAATGTGCTACCTATTTCACCTTCTGCTCTACCCTATGTCCCTAATGCGCTAACATACATTTATGCGCTAACCTAGCAAATTTGTGCGCTAACCTAGAGAATTTATGTGCTACCCTAATTTTTTGGACGCTACCCAAAAATGATACCCTTATGTGCTACAAAAAAAATTTGTATGCACTAAACAATGACCCCTATGCACTAAACTGAAAAACCGCATGCCAAAATTCAAAACATGACCAAAAATGACAAAATCAAATATCAAAAAGGGGTCAAAAAGGTTGACTTACTGGTGGTCCATACGTGGCAGGCCTTCGATACCTCCGAATGTGCTCAAATCGATGTGTAGAATATGAGATAGGCATTTTGTCTTCTCTCTAAAAGTCTTTCTCTCCAAAGTCAACAAGCACAAATGAGACAAAACAATGCAGTTTTCCCCTTTTATAGGGTAAAATAAAATTAGGGTTAGGAGATTAAGCATGTAATTTGCTCGTGGTCTTCCTCGTACCCTCACACACATCCATATCGGGAGATGAATCAATTACTAGCATTCCACATAGCCAACATTTTACAATGCAAACACAATTATCAAATAACATCAAATTTTCCAAATTTTTAATTCATCTCACGAGGGGGCATTATTAAACATCATTTATAAAATCTGGGGCATCGCACATCAAATGTAGGGCACGACGTAAAAATCTAAAAAATAACACTGATGATAATAAAAATTTTGACGAGACATCATTTTCTTTGAATTAACATATGCACACACGTCACTTCAAAGAGGGGCAAAATGTAGACGTATAAAATGGACCATATTCCTAAATGAATATCTTATGTTCATTTCTCTATTTAATTAAATCCGATTTAATTGAATTACTCACATTCCTCTATTTAATTAAGTAAATTACTCCATTTATTTAATTAAATTCACTAGACCTCTTTTATCATTTAATAGAATAAATCATTTTATTCAATTAAATCCCCTATCCACTTTTTAATTAAATTCAAAATTAATTAAATAGTTTATCCTAAATTAAATAAATCTAATTTATTTAATTTCCCCAATTACAACCAAATTGAATTAAATTCATTTTATTCAATTAAATCCTATTATCCCTTCATCCACTTGAAAAATCCTACATCTCCCACTTGCTTCCTAAACCCTATTCTTAACCCCTTCTATACTCTTCTAATCACTTCTAAATTAACCTAACCCATTTCCTAAACTTTGTCACATCCCTAAGCAAGGGGAAGTCAGTTCTCAAACCCTTAAAGTCTTTGAAAACCCTTAAAGCCTTCAACAACTTAACTTTGAAAGTCTCCCAAACCATTAATGGTTAACTCAACCCTCTGGCATGATTAAAGAATTTCCTTAAACTCAACCTCCATGTAACCCAAGGGTCTCATCAAGCATTTATTGCTTTGACCATGGTTATCCTTAATCCTTTGTACAAGAGTTTATCCTTTGGGTAAAAGCTTTATCCAATGGGTAATCCTAACTTAACCATAACCCTTACCCCCTAAGATAACCATGAGGTCTTCTCAAGCATTTAATGCTTCTTACATCTTCTCTCAACCAGTCTTATGTTGACATTTGTGAACATTTCATTGGTGCAAATTGCAAACATGGATTCCCAACTTTCAAACTCAACTCTTGATTACCTCTTTCAATCCTGGTCATTCATTGCCCTATTTTTTCTATAAATAGAGCTCTCATTCCTCCATTTTAAGGATCCAAGTCTTTAGCATCATACTTATACTAAATTCCATCCAAGCTTTAATATATCATTTGTGCTCATCATTTAGCCTCTCTTTTAAATAGCAATTAATCTAAATATGCATGGTTAGAGTATTTTCTTTATCATTTAGCTTAATCATATACTACTATATCATGCTAGGATAGTCTTTCTACTAATCTTGTCATCTTATAATCTAGTTTATTGCATTTATAGGATCATGCATAGCTTAGGATGCATTTCATCTTAAAATCAACCAAAGCATCCCTCGTTCTTGCATTTGTCATCCCTAAACCACTTTGCTCAATGATCTGAGCGCAAAAGACATTGGTTTGAGGGACCTTGTGAGATAGAGAACCATGGAACCAACCTTGGGAACCTGAGCCATACTTCATGACTCCATAGCTTGCACCAAAAAAACCTGTGGGTGTGTGAGCAAGACTCCTTAGGCTTCATTTTTCACATTTTAAGTTCTATCAACCCGCTTTTCCCGCATACAATTGTTTGTTGAGTATCTAGTGGATTTGAATCCAATTCATGCATCTATCATTAATGATGATGTGAACGCTCTCACTGCTATAGCTTTATCGTCCTTATTGTTGATCTGTTCCAGTTTTGCAAATCTATCATAGTGGAAACTAAAGTCTTTTGATAGTGCAAAAGAATTGAAAAAGGTAAAATAATAAAAAGACATGCCATTTATATCCGAGCCCGTAACATAGTGGGTGGCTGCTATATTGCTATTGGAGGCAACCTTCATATCAATAATAAATTCTCTTAGATGATGGAAATATAACTTTCATCGTATTACCGTTGCAATATAAATTCTAATTCCACATCTCGCAATCCTTAAAAAAAATAAAATGAAGGGAGAATTTAAAATAATATGGTTATTTTATCCTAACTAGTAAATTGGAAAGTTATGATATGCCTTATTATTAAAAATTAGACAGTTGTTTTGTTTAGATTTTCATTATATATTATATTTAAGATAGTTGCTTTGAAAATTATTTCATTTGAATTAATTAATAATTAATATTTATTTGAGAAGTTATTTATCGTTATTTAGTAAACAGTTTGTAAAGATTCTTAAAATTAAAAATTCTAATAAAATTATCATTATAAGATCACCAATTTGAAAACTTTCTTTTAGTGAAGATTTCCAACTTTTAGTTTTCTTTTCTAGAAGTTTCATATTATAGTGAAAGGCTTCCACCTACAACTAATGAAATATTATTTAATTTGATAATATAACCCTCACTTAATTATAATTATATAATAATAGTTATAATATCTATTTTCATTATAATAGTGCAGAATCTTAACATGAATACAAGTATTATTAGAAAATACATGTACACAAATCTAATGACAGTACTTTTAAGATTAATTATATTATTTTTATCAAAATTAATGTTATTATTAAACATACTTAAATATTATTACCATTATTATTATTATGGCCATCCAAAATCGTAAGGGTTTACCCTATGACTGTGGAGAGGCCTCGGGGTCGAGACTCTTGGGTGGCATACGCACAGCCACAGGGGTAAACCTTGCGCTTTGGGTGGTGGCCGCCACGACGGTCCACCTCCCCACACTCCTCCCCACCATTCACATAAAACATTCTATCGTTGTTGCTTCCCTCCGTCGAGCCTGCAACACATGAAACGTCGCTGCCGCCATGGAAATACACAGGCCCTACAAACAAAAATAAATCGGCCACCATGGTGGCATAGACCCTACAACAAAATAATATTCACCATGAAAATATTTTATGGTGAAACCCTAATCTTAGGGTAAAGAGATAGTAAAAAGATAATATAAGGAGGAGGTAAGAATAACCCATGGCTATAAGAAACCCTAAAAGGAGATTTTTAATATAGTAAAGAATAGTTTATTTTTTTAAAAGAAGAGGGTAAATTTAAAAAGAAAGAATTGGGGGAAGTTCCCATATTTTAAAATAAAGGGAATTTATTTGGTCATTTAAATACAAATGTAAATATAAAAATAAGGTAATTTAAATTAAAGAAATAAATGGACCCTTTTAATCATGGATTTATATTAGTTCAAATGGGAAAACAATAAAATGTTATTAATTGAAAAAAAAATTAAAAATAGCATTAAAAATCAACAAATACCGGTAAAAAAATATGAAGTGCATCAGCTGTGTTGTGCTACTGTGTGCAATGTTCAAAATATTTTCTGGTTCAAATAAACAATTGAAGTCGAACACATCCTCTTTATATTTATATTCAATAAATGGTTTCTAGAACTTTAGAACTTCATCGAATACTTCTATTGCCATGTTTAATAACCGTCCTCTTCGTATTACAAGTGAAAGATTTTTAAGTCACGTTCTGGAGTTTTCAGCATTTATAATGTTAAAATGCATTTGATTTTATTTTGCTAATGTTTAATGCATTTAATTTTATTCATTTGTTTTCCATTAGGTATGGAGGTTTTAATTTTTAGGGAATTGAATTTTAAAGGTCAAGATTCAAAGATCTCACCTAAATTGGAGGAGATGATTTTGTGTACATGGATGGGTTTAATTATAATGTCTTTTTGGGTCAATAAATACAATTGTTCATTTAATTAATATTAATATAATGAATTTGTCTTAATATTAATATAGTAGGTTATAGACTTGTTTTAATAATAAACGATTAATAACATTAATGTTAGCATAACAATATTAGATATATTTTAATTATTCCTTAGCTAAATTCAGTATTTCTATGAAAATTACATGTAAGAGTAAATGAAGCTAATATGAATATATATTTAGGTTTGGAATGTTATTTCAAGTTCTTATCCCTATTTATTAGGTGAATTAATTAATCAAATTAAAATATTAAAGTTTACTCTAGGGATAGTCCCTATAATTAATTCTAGGAGCTATTCTCTTATGAGGGAAAATTAGCGTAATGACTTAGAGGTTGAATTTACCCTGTTTAGTTTAAATTACTCTTATGTTACCCCTCTAGTTTTGATTCAATAAAATATTTAATGGCTTGCATTATAAATCTTATTAAGTTGAAAATTAAGTTATCAAACTAGTGGAAGAAGAGAACAACCAAATCTATACATTACATAAATCACAAGTAATTAGGCATTAAGTAACTCACAAAGTAGACACCTATTCCACTATGTGCCAACAACATCATCTACAAGGGAAACAACATAACCTGAGATTAGTAAAACATAAATACATAAATTAGTAAAATATAAAAGAAGGCTACAAATACTAGAAAAACCGACCACACTCACAACCAAGATACATAAACACCACTTCTAAAGACAAGAAGATAAAGATAAGAACCAAATATTAGTAAAATATAAATACATAAATTACAAAAGTCCCAGAGATATATAACCAAACCTTAAAAAAAAACCATAAAATACATACCAAATAAGAATATCAACCAAAATCTCCAAAAGAACTCTTTGACGCTTCAACAAAATATCAACTTAATAGGATACTAGGATACACAAGGAGAGAGTGTCATCACATAGCCTCTAATGGTTTACCCTTGTAATCAAACTCCTCTCCTAACTCCAAACCCCAGTCCCCATGGACAAATCATGTAGAAATATTAAATCACACCAGACAGAACATGTATTGCATGATCATGTCAACTCAACACTTCAACATGTGGATGTAGGCCTTCTCAATATCTTCCTCAGACTATACAAGCACATGATCCCATGAGTGGGGAAAAAACATATCTTATTAGTATGTGTAAAACCCAAATAAATACCATCCCAAATTTTAATTAATATTATCACTTATTAATCTGGTCACCCCAACTCCCATAGTGAGCCACTCTCTCTTAATGCACCTACCAATCTCAATGAAAGAATCATGAAATATATGATAACCAAATAGGATCATCAAGAATACATAATCACAAATAGACTAGTACATTCTGCAAATAGGACTTCCATACATAGACCACTCACAAGGTCAAGTCCTAAAACTAAGTCATAATCCCAATACAACTGTTCTTTTTCACAAGCGAAAACATGAAATGGAATATTAACACCAATATAGAAAAATTAAAACAAATAATAACCAAAAATATATGAATAGTAAGGCACACGTCCAAAACAAGCCTCTAGAAGAAAATGGGAGTTGAAATGGAATCAAACTGCAAATTCAATACCCAAAACAATGATTCTGCAAATATGAGAATAAAAGACACTAAAAAGTAATTGATTCAAACCCATTTTATAAGGCTCCTAAAAAATTCTAAGAAAAACACTAATAGATCAATCATTGGGATTCATACATGAATTTCAATAAGAATTAGGCAAAATCGATCAATTAAAATGCTAATTTCCTATACCCGATTTTGACAAAACTCAATCTTAATAAAAAGATAAATAAAATAACTGATTTAGAAAAAGGTAAAATAACTCAATAGAGCATCCTTAAATCCCCCTAATAATCTATTTCAGAAATATTCTAAATTAAATTGAAAATAATATTGGGAAATAGGAACCTACTTGGGAAACTTGTGAAAGAAAGAGATCTAGAGAAAGATAATTTTGATTATGAATTTTCAAAGTATTAAATCTTCTAAAAACAACAACCAAGACTCCAAAAAAATAAATCTCAATAATTCCAAACCATTCTCAATACTAATCCTAAGTCAAACTAAAAACAACAAATTCCTCTCCTCAAATTCACACTCTAAAATTCTAATTATGTTAAGTTAAAAAAAACAAGCTATCATTATTTTATTTTTATTTTTTAACTTCACTTTCTTATATCTTATTTTTTATTTAACTTATTTTGATGGCTCTTGATAAAATTTGGTTTATAATTTTGCAATTGTAATTGATTGTAATGCCGAAAATTAAAATGCTTTAAGGAAATTATATAACCTACTTATCTCATTCCAAACTTATGTATTTATCAATAATTTTTTTTATTTTTAAATCATAACCAAATGCCTTTATAAAACTAAAAGTGATAGTATCAATCGACATGTAACCTTTCCAACCCACTTTTTAACCAAGTGAACAATACACAACACTAACACATTTTCCTTTCAACTTCAACCCAATTAACATAATACTTCACACGTTATGAAATGTCTAAAATGTATACACTTAGGAGGAACATCAAAGCATAAATAGATTACACTGAACTATACAAATTCAACATATTTTTTTTCATTCAAAACATAAATAGGCTACCTAGATTGGTTTGTCCTAAACTCTCAAAATTCCCACTCAAGGCATCCTAGCTACAAACTGAAAAAACTAACAAACAAAGTAGACACCTATTCCACTATGTGCCAATAACATGATCTACAAGAGGAACAACATAACCAGAGATCCCAGTGTATAGACATGGGCTCTGATACCAAGTATAACACCCTTCTAGGGAACCCCATAGTAATATTAGCTCAAATACATAGACCATTTTTTTTATAAAACATAACACATCAACCATCTTTCACTCACTATACAATTAAATAAATAAATTACAAAATATAGAAGAATCATAGTTACAAGATTAAGTGGAAGACAATCACACCGCATTACATTCCTCTAAGGACTCCCTCATGTCGTTGGTATACAACACTCACTATTATACATTAAAAATAGAACTCAACACATAGATATATACTAAGTTCATTTTCAATCGTGAAATCAAAGATTCCTATTATAACCTTCATTATGAATAAGAACATATTTGTAATTCACATAAATATATTCACCTGCACAATATCCTTTGATAATAATGTATCCCTTACTAAGGTCCAATTACAACAGTCCACTAAGAATCATCTCAAATATCTTTTAAAGTTACCAGTACAAGTGTAAAATAACATATCCTTATACATCACTTCTAGAAGATACATTTCAAATAAAAATATAATGGTAAATCATCTTAAAGTGAAATATGAAGATACTAAAAAGCACATGGTAAAGATCCATCCAACCGCATACGAACAAGTCCACCAAAATATTCCCCATGGTTGAAAACGAAACACCACCCCACCTTGTGGAACCCATAGGCCCATCTCCCATGGTAGGAGATAGAAACAAGGCCCCAAGCAACATAAAAGAAGGCTATAGATACTAGAAACAACCAAACTCACAATCAAGATAAATAAACACCACTTCCAAAGGCAAGAAGATAAAGATAAGAACCAAAGATTAGTAAAAAATAAATACATAAATTACAAAAGTCCTAGAGATATATAGAAAACCAAACCTTAAAGAAGACTCATAAAAGACTTACCAAATAAGAATATCAACCAAAATCTTCGAAAGAACTCCTTGAGGCTTCAACGAAAAAACAATATAATAGGATACTAGGATATATAAGGAGAGAGTATCATCATATAGTCTCTAATGAGTTACCCTAGTAGTCTGACTCCTCTCCTAACTCCAGACCCTAGTCCCCATGGACAACTCATGTGGAAATATACAACCACACCATACAGAACATGTATTTCACAATCATGTCAACTCAACACTTCAACAGGTGGATGTAGGCCTTCCAAATCTCTTCCTCTGCCTATACAAGCACATGAGGCCATCAGCGCAACACCAAAATATCTTATTAGTGTATGTAAAACCCAACTAAATACCATCCCAAATTTTAATTAATGTTATCACTTATTAATCTACCCATCTATGAGTCACCTTGGTAGCCACCTAGGGCCCCAACTCCCATAGCGAGCCACTCTCTCTTGATGCACCTACATATCCTACACTCTATGCCTCAAAGAAATCATCATGAAAAATATGATAACCAAATAAGATCATCAATAATACATAATCAGAAATAGACTAGCACATTCCACAAATAGGACTTCCATACATAGACCACTCACAAGGTCAAATCCTAAAACTGAGTCATAATCCCTATACCACTGTTCTTTTTCACAAGCCAAAATAGGAAAGGGAATATGAATATCAATCTAGAAAAATTAACACAAATCATAACAAAAAATATATGAATAACAAGGCACAAGTCCAAAACAAGTCTCTAGAAGAAAATTGGAGTTGAAACAATATCAAGCTTCAAATTCAAAACCCAAAACAATGATTCTACATATATGAGAATCAAAAGGCACTAAAAAATAATTGATTCAAACCCATTTGAGAAGGCTCTGACAACCTTCTAATAACATTAATAGATCAATGATAGGAATTCACACATGAATTTCAATAAGAATTAGGCAAAACTGATCAATTAGAACGCTAATTTGCTATACCCGATTTTGACAAAACTCAATCTTAATAAAAAGATAAATAAAATAATTGATTTAGAAAAAAGTAAACAAACTCAATAGAGCATGCTAAAATCTCCCTAATAATCCATTTAAGAAATATTCCAAATTAAATTGAAAATAAAATGTGGAAATAGGAACCTATTGGGGAAACCTATGAAAGAAAGAGAGAGAAAGATAATCCAATAAATAATAAATAATTAATTCCAACTAGAATATAATAATCCAATAAAATAGAGCTAATGGTTAGACCCACATAAATAGATAATAATATAATAAAATAATAAGAAATAAATAAATAAATAAAATTCATTCAAGAATAATAACCATAAATAGTATATCATTTAAAAATAATTAAACAATAAACAATAATAATTAATTTCATCAATTAATAAATAATTCTCACAATTAATAACTAATTCCAAATACATAATAAATTAATAATTCGTAAAATAATAAAATAATAATTGATAAATCAATTAAAAAATAATAAATAACTAAAAAAAATGTCAATTCTTATTTCCCACTCAAAAAGAATAATAAAATAATAAATCATTTAATATCACAAATAATAAAATAACAAATCATAATAAACAATTCCCATCGTAAAATAAATTTTAATTTTAAATACAATTATCCATAATAATAGAACAATTTGTTCCACCATGATTGAAGAATTAGTTCCATAAGAAAGAACAATTAGGTCCTCCAACAATAAAATAAAATATACTTTCCACTAAAAATATCACATGCACAATAAATAATAAAAAATAATCAATAAATCATTTACTAAATAATAAAAAATTTCTGGATTCGATTGTGTGTTTATTTTTTGTCGTCAACGTTTCGAATCACACCCTTTTTCATCTCTTTGGAATTCTTTTTTCATCCTGATGATGAATCATGATAAAAAATACACACATAATCCAATCCAGAAAAATTCAAAAGAATGCAACATGGATTGTGGAAATCTCATAGTATTAATATTTATTTAATAAATAATATATCATTTATCAAATAATATCTGATAATAAAAGTATATTTATTAAAGCAAAATTACATTTAAAGTCATAATAATCATTAATTAATTATTAATTTAATTTACAACACATAAGATATAATTAATATTAATGAATAAGAGAGAACTCAAATAAATTATAATATAGTGCCAACATCAAAACAAGACTTACCACTAGGTATAGTCCACATGAGAAATGGGACAGATAATAATTAAAACTAGGTCATTGTCCCTAAGCTAGGACAATGGCTAGGGCTAGATACATTTTGGGCCTTGTATTGTCTCTTATACAACAATTGGGAATTAAAGAAATGCTCAAACCTATAAAACTAGGTGGAATAGATGTCCCGTACCAACAATCATGGAAAAAAACATGTTGTAAACACACAGATATATATATATATATATATATATATATATATATATATATTACACACAAGAAAACAATACAATAAAGATCTATTCCAAAAATAGCATTTACAGTCAACAATCACATGTTGCTATAAATAGAAACTACTAAAAATAGACAGTTTTTCCAAATGCAAAATTATGCTAATTGGAGACAGGTAAATTTACTAAAAATAGACACTAATAAACACTTTGGAAGATTTCCTTTTCTACACCTAATCATAGATTAACATCTCATAAAACATCATAATAAATCATACATATAACGTCACTAACATAAAAAATAAATCACATATAAAAAATCAAAACATAGTCTAACAAGCCTCGGATACAAGGCATGGAGTGGGACTACATAATGAGTAAATATGGAAAGGAGCATAGACGTGCATATAATTAAGATAACATTTATTATTAATATTATAAAAGTATATGCGCTTAAAGCTAATTGACGGTATCATAGCTCATAGAAGCGCCATTTTATGTTGATATAGATAGATGCATAGTATAAACATTATTTTTTAACATTTTAAACACACCTAGGGGGAATGCTCTGAGGATTATTGAACTTGTTAGCGGGATCCACCTGCGTTTTAGCATCAACAAGCCTATCAAAATTTGCACCAAAATATTTCTCACCCCAAACTCTGGCCTCTTCAACAGAATCGTGGCTAGTGCCCAGATCAAGGTCAAGAAAGTTGATGTATGCAGCCCTGGGAGAATGGGAGACATAAGGTTCCATGTACTGGTAAAGATCCCTCATCCATTTAAGGTAGTAATCATCTTCACAACTCTCGCTCCAGGATATGTTGTAGTGTATGTTGAACAATGTGCCTGCCCGATGAGGAAACGGCGTCGCATTGGAGGGTTTCCTGTCCATCATCCCTCCCAAGGGAAAGAAAACAGTAAACACACGCGGCTCTTTATGCATTCTGCTCCATAGTCCTCTCAACGCGGACTCTGGAAGAGGGACCTTGGCGAAATCTGACTTCGATTTGAAGTAGGTCTTGTTGTAATAATACCTGTTGGTCAATTCGCTGACTTGGATGTTATTATCGAAGTAGGCAATTGTCTCTATCCAACTCATTTCTTCACAATTTGCCGACTCCATTTGAAGCTCTGGGAAGCTGTTGGCAATTTTATTCACCAGCTCGTTCTTACGCCCAAGATATGTTCCTTCGAACATGGCTCTGATTACTTTTTTCTCATTGAAGTCGACCTTTACTTGCATTAAGATGTTGTCCTCCATTTTGGGAGCAACGTGTTGCCATTTGTTCACTGTCTCGGTGACAATATCTGTACCATGTTTAACCACTTTGAAGGTTGTTAAAATTTGAGGCACCCTCACCAACCGAATTTTCCAGGCATAAACAACTCCCCAGCTGCCACCGCCACCTCCTCTCAGGGCCCAAAACACATCTTCGCCCATTCCGCTTCTATCCACCATCTCCCCTGACCCATTTATCAGGAGGGCATCCAATATATTGTCAGCTGCAAGGCCGTACTTTCTCGCCAGAAAGCCCATCCCCCCGCCCGCAAAATGACCACCGGAGCCCACCGTGTGACAAATTCCTGCAGGAAACGCCAACTCAGGTGAGCTTTCTGCTACAGCAGAATAAACTTCACCTAACGTTGCGCCTCCTTCTACCCAGGCCGTCTCTGATTTCCTGTCCACATTGACTTTGTTCAACTTTAGAAGATCGATAAGAACGAAAGGAGCATCGGCAGTGTAGGAAAGCCCCTCGTAGCTGTGTCCTCCACATCGAACACGAATCTGCCACCTGCATTTTATACGGATCCAATATTACAGCCAAAATAACAATTAATTTTCTTGCTTCTAATTTACAAAACATTTACCTTTGACTGGAATTTACGAGTAAAAACACAAATTCTTGCAGCTGGTATTTGTCCTCGGGAATAAAGATATAGTCAGGCTTGCGTATTTGTGGTTCTCTAAATCGAAGATTCTGCGCAGAAAAATCCAGTGTAGAACTATCCTCGGGACACCGTATAAAGTCTGTCAAGCCAGATTTTTTAAAGCATTCAAACAATCCATTAAGGTTTGCATTCCCTTTGACCGCCGCTCGAGGATTGTTACCAATCATAACCGTAGCCATCTCTGGAGAATGTCACAAATCGTTTACGCTAAAGCTCCTCAACTGCCTACAATTTGCACAAAAATTTTAGCCTCCAAAATTCACTTAAATGGACCAGACCATGCTACGCAATGCGAACAGGGATTAAGATTATCATTGGTGTGATCTATGTAGAGTTCGTATTGTTAAGAATGATAATACAATTTTCTGATTATATTTTCATCGTCATATTTTCCTTATTTTCCTTAATTCAAAGGCTCGAACAAAATTATTTTCCTTCCTTTGTAAATTTCTTTAAGAAAAATACAACATTCTCACAATCCCATTAACTTAATTTAATTCCTCATAAACAGCAATAACAAAATTTCAGATTTCAAATTGACCAACAAGCTCTCAAATTAAAGCTACCGCTGCCATCGATTCAACGAATCAAGATATAATTTTTTAGGCAGAGTGTATTTGACAGAAAATCCGGAACGAAATATTTTTAAAAAAGTTAAATTAAGATGAAATAGTATTTATTCCACAACATTCAGAAAATATCAAGACTAAAGATGAAATACATAAAAAATTTATAGTATTTTTTAATGTTAAATTTTATATAACTTTTTATTTTGATAATAAAAGTTTATTACATTTAATAAATTAACAATTAATTTACAAGTATGATTGGATGGTACAAATCTGAATTTGATTTCTAACCTTTCTCTCTAAAATAATTGAGAGATTTCATCACTACTTAAATATAGCAAATATAAATAATTAATATTAATGTAATTTAATGGCTTGTAATTAAAATGTCACAAAAAATTAAATGATAGTTTATAAAAGATTATAATTATTAATATTGATAGATGGTGTACTTATAAATTTTACTAAAGTTTTAAATAATTGATAAGTTTAATTTAACTTTGAGTATCAATTTCACACATCCATCTTCTCATATAACTAATTTCACACATTGTTTCAACAAAATTATGTTTGGTTGATACTTCTTCGTTAAGAGCACGCAAGGATAAGTTATCAAAAATATATTTTACTGAAATTTTTGAATCTAAGGATTCAACTTACATATTAGACTACCAAATTTGTGCTTTGAACAAAATATAGAGATATTGACATTCTTTTCTCATCAATCGAACATGTTTTAGCACAAGATTTTATGAAACCACAACTATAATGTCAACAGGGTTCTTAAGTTTCTAACCATATGATTTTTTGTACCATTGAAATTAAGTCAAGATATTCAATATTGTTTTCTTCATAAACCTCAATTGTATGTATTATTGTTTTTTCCTCATTTTTTTGTCTATTTAACTAAATTTGAAGGGACTACCCTAAGTTATTTATCTAAATTTTAGAAATTTATTATATATTTTTTATCATTTAATGATAGTTCTATGTCTATAATAATTGTTAGAGAAC
Source organism: Cryptomeria japonica (assembly GCF_030272615.1). NCBI lineage: Eukaryota > Viridiplantae > Streptophyta > Pinopsida > Cupressales > Cupressaceae > Cryptomeria > Cryptomeria japonica. The sequence continues at coordinate 371,039,592 of NC_081411.1, forward strand.
TTGTTATACAATATATGCATAAATATAACATCATTGTACATATAGATATTAACATTATTCGACTACATGCATTTATCTCTTTATCTTTTCTCAACAGTATTTCATTAGAAAGGTGGTTTGGATCATTCTTAAGGAAGCGATAGTCCTTCTCTATGCCCTTCAGACATCATTAAATAGGCAATCTCTTGGCATGTAAACAAAGACAGTGATAACCCTAGTATATCTTTCTACGCCTCTTTGCCAAAGGAAACAAAGAATGTAATAAATACACATTTTGCTTCTTTGCTGAAGAGAACAAAAACAGACAAACAGACAAAGAACGTAATAAGTTACACATCATTCTCAGCAATATTCATGAAAAATAATGTGTACCTGGATGTCTGATTAGCTGAAAAATTGATCTGTCAAGCGGCAACAGAGACTGCAGAAATGAATGGGCGATAATATGATACCGTGCATCCCAACACTCATTTATATCCAATGTGCGAATCATTGGAGGACCACTTATTTATCCATCTTTCTTTTCATTTCATATCACTCATTTATTTTATATGCAGTGTACGAATCATTGAAGGACCAAGATTCGAGATTAAAGTGGGGCGGTGATTCCTCAAACATTTTTTTTTCTTTTCTTATGCTCATTTTCTGCGAACTACTTTAATATTTAATTTTCACCCCTTAAATATTTCTTGCGTTTCTTTATACTCAGGTATATAATAAGAGGTACGAATCATTTATTTTATATGCGGTGTACGAATCATTGAAGATCCAAGATTCGAGATTAAAGTGGGGCGGTGATTCCTCAAACAATTTTTACGATGTATGTGGCTAAACGAACTTATGCTCATCCTACTTCTTTTCTTTTTTGACTTTGATTCTGCAAACTAATTTAATATTTAATTTTCACGTCTTAAATATTATTAATGTTTGTTATGTTTCTTTATAATCAGGTATATATTTCTCTTTTTAATTGAATAAAACATAAAACTTAATTTTCACTTTGTGAATATTAATATTTGTTGGCTTTTTTTATAATCAGGTAAGTTCATCATGATTTACTTTATTCAAGTTCAAGCATTTAGATTTTGATTAAATTGTGCTGTTGGAGTAGAGTGAATAAGATGAGAGTTTATCAAATAGAATTTAGATTTTTGTCATAAATAATAATAAATAAAGAGAAAAACTTATTTTCTTTGTGATTAAAAATTCGTGCCAATTTTTGGAGATAGCATGGGATTTCTGCACCTTAGAATCTAGAAACGCTCTCAATAGTTGTGTATAGTTGGTGATTAAAATGTTTATCATTGTTCTAAAATATGTATATAATTTAGATTTTCCTCATAAATAATAATAAATAAAGAGAAAAAGTGCTTATCTTTGTGATTAAAAATGTATGCCAATTTTTCAAGACAATATGATATTTTTATTAAACAATGGGGATTGCAAGTGTATCTTAAACCCTCTTTGTAGTTAATTCCAATATTTTTAATTTGAAAATCTATTACCCTAACTAACTCTTTTGGTAAATTGGTTGTGGAGGACCAAGTAATAAGTCTAGAGGGATGAAACACTTTGGGAGTCATGTTGAATCCCTATGAGAATACAAGGAGAAGTAGATAAAATATGTCATTATTAATTAAATATATTTTACAAGTATTTGGATTCCAAGGACGAAGGTGTTACAACCAATATACAATTTGAATCTAGCTATACGTCAATGACTTCTTGAGATTTCTAATGGTATGAATTGCCAATAATCATATTTAGAACACTCTTGCTCCTCTTGCACAATTGAAAGATATGAAAGTATTTATGTGTGAGTTAAAGTGTATTATTGAACAAAATGTTGTAATTTGTTACGATTACATAATGGATTATATTACTTCATGATAACATAGATATGAAGAAATAAATGCAATCTGAAAAAAACAACCACTCACTCTGCATTCCATGTGAAAAATACTATTAGAAACAAATAACTCTCTTTGTTAAACAAGAGTAAGGCCAAAATAGCTATGCATTCAATTTTGGATGAGAAATGAGGGTTGAAACATGATTAAATATAATAAACAAGGTTGTAGTAGTAGAAAAGAGAAAATGTGATTATGAAATTATGGTGAATTTATATGTGCTTCATATGATTGAGCTCATTGAGATATGATGTATATTGTGTCATATGAGAGACCAGTAAATGTTGTGTTTGTGTTCCAAGCATGTGATATTAGATATAAACTTGGGGTAAGGGTGTGGTAAACATCATTGGTGATCCACCTAAGAGTACCCTTTGTGAATGTCATGTATGTACAAATAAGAGTCATGAACATGTCATTGAATCATAGTGTGATGGTTAAAGAGTTTTTGTTTGACAATGTATTCTAATTGTTATGTATTGTGTAATGTTGTGATGGTAGTGCTTCAGGGCAAGTCTTTTCTTCCATAAGAGATGCGTACCATGCTATTGTGTTGGTAGTGATCCATGGCAAGGTCATGTTTTCCATATGAGATGCACACCATGTAAATAGGGGTTGAGTGATAGTGGTCTTCCCTTGGAGTCTTATGGTATTCCCCTGGTGTAAGACTCTAAAGGACGTTAGTCCCTATTTAATCTCCCATACATAGAGCCACACTTGTTGGTTCATAGTGCAAACCTACTTTTTAATGTGTATACCCCATGGGTTGACGATGAATTTCACTGAACCTTGGTATAAGTATTGGATATCTTAGTGATATGGATAATGAGCATCATGATATGGTATAATTGGTATATATATCTAGTTTGAGACTACCTCTATTTAGCATGCTATTACAAAATGTGGTTACAGACCACCATTCCCCTCCTCCCCTCAAGTGGCTTAACAAAAGCTACATAGTGGAAGTAACGTGAAACTTTTTATAAGTTTGAATGTTTTTGATGAGTTATTTATTGAAGATTTATTTCTTACTATCATACCATCAATATTATTTATTTTATTTAGGTTACTTTTCCATTGGAAGTTTGTGTTAGTCCATTTTCCTCAAGGACGAACTTAATTTAATTTTTTTCTATTGAAATTGGAATGTTGTAATGGAGATCCAATTGATCTTTCTTTTTTCTAATTTTTATTAAAATTCACTTTATTATATCTAATTTTTTTATTTAACTTATTTTAAAGACTCTTGCTAAACATTGGTTTATAACTTTGAAATTGTAATTGAGTGTAATGCCCAAAATTAAAATGGTTGAAGGACATTATACAACCTATTTATCTCATTCCAAACTTATGTATTTAGAAATAATTTTTTTTTAAATCATAGCCAAATGCCTCTATAAAACTTAAAGTGATATTATGAATCAACATGTAACCTTTCCAACCCACTTTTTAACCAAGTGAACAATACACAACACTAACACATTTTCCTTTTTAACTCAACACAATTAACATAATACTTCACACATTATGCAATGTCTAAAATGTATACACTTAGAAGGAACATCAAAACATAAATAGACTACACTGAACTATACAACTTCTGCATATTTTTTTTTATTCACAACATGCTATGCATTCATAAACCTACAAGTAATAGTAATTATTAACAAGTTACAATTTCATCCAAGTTTATACGTTGATTGAATAACCCAATGTTCTTTTACTATACATCACAATGTACCTATTTTTTACCTAATGTGCTCTTGTACACTATCATGATCCAATTGATTTCCCCCTCATACCTGTACCTGCAAGATATCTTCTTCTCTAGATGTTCAACACAAGATTAGAAGGTATTTAGATACATAATCATCATGATAAAATGTTTCCTTACTTAAACTGGCCTAATCATACATTATTTAAATACTACATATACGTAGACGAATAAGGAATGCATAAGATTGTGAAGGATTGGCAAGATCAATCAAAACTTTGACATACAAGACCTAAGGGACAAACCTAGTGTCTCGGGGGCTCATCATAGATGGCCTTGCCTACCTGAAGGCGCAAAGACATCGTACTTCATAAAAAAATTTAAAACCCATCCGATATGAAAATATAAGAGTGGGTATGCAAACATTTCTAGGGTCCAACTCCCTAGATAGTTTCCTGGTCGGCTGCCACCCACTTAGGTGAAATAGAGATGAAATTAGGTTACTAATTTTGTTATATAGATCAGGAAAATGTAGCTCTCCCCTCAAGGGTTTCTCAAGGTCAAACACAAATAATTGACAACATTTGATCATACACCCAAATAATAATTAAGAAATATTATCTCTTGAGATACAATAATTTTAGGGTATTCCTAAATTGAGATTCCCTTCTTGATCATATATACATCTTTATATCACTCTCGGATTTCATTCTAGAATGTTATCTGGGATATTAAGGACACAATCTAACCATCTTGATAATAAAAGTATGATTTAGAACTAGGGCAATAGAATCATTGATATGGTACACAAAATCATAATTTATGTTATTCAATCTACTTAGAGATGACTATCAAGTTCCTCTCGTTACACTAGAATTATCAATAAAAGTCCTGTTAAATCCGTGGAGATAATAGACCATCCTAAATTTTCCAAAAGTGTCCACTAGAGTAATAAGGTACCAGAATAGCAAGAATGTTTTTCACAATTCACTCAATACTATTCCAAAAGGAAATAATAGAAGACTAAACTATCCATAGAAATGTGCAACTGAAGTACCAAACTAGTACAATATCGTTAATTAATAGTAATAACATAGCCCAAATACATGTGAATAAAAGTTCCAATGCATTTTTTTTATAACCCTTACTTGAGTGTATAAATAAAGATGTTAACCAATTTTAATCAAATAATCCTATAAACATTTGATAATGAAATAATTTCCACTTGAATAATAGAAATGTTAATAAAAACAAATAACATATAACTAACATATATATAAAAAACAAAACACATTCTTATTTATAAAAATAAGTTACATATTATTTTCTAAACCTTTATCAAGAAATATATTATCAATTTCTAATATGTTTCTTTTTTATTTATTCATATTACTTATTTTAAACTACTTGTAGTTTATGTAAAGAAACTTTTAATACCATCTTATATAAAGTAACTTTTAATACCTATTATGTTTAACACTCGATTTAAAGAAATGGGCTATCCTCCACGTGGGAGAGGAAAGAGGGAATTTAAACTCTCTCATTTCTTCTTAAAATAAGCTTCATCTTTTTTTAACTTTTTCACTGGAATGCCTTGCACCTTGCGTGACAGAAGGGAGGCGGATTTACTATGATTAGGATTACTATTATATTTTTCAACCCAAAATTTTGTAGCATTTTATTGGCTGCATATATGACTGAAAACGGGAAGTCACTCATAGCAACACACCTGCATAGGGCACGGAGGCAGCGGTATGAATATATACATGGGAACACAGAGTTATCTAAAACCTTAATATATGTTACTTTTTCCTTAAAGTATTCTTTAAGTCATGGCAAGGCTGAGAAGTTTCATTTCCCTCTAAGGAAATTACAGTATAGCGTGAATGTTGAGGGCGTAGGCTCTAGAAACCTTCAGGCAATTGCCATTGGTAGGCGTTAAGCTAGGGTCCACATCCCTCCTGCCAAGCGCATAAAAAAGAGATAGTGCAGGATGTACGCTACCCAAGCCCATAGCAAGGGCATCAAGAACAGAATCCATTCCATTCAGGTTTGCCATTCTTTTTCCCCTCCATCTCATGCCCATTTTTTTTTTTCTTATATATATTTTTCCTCCCTTTTTCTTTTCACGTCCATCACTTGTTAAAGTTTACGTAGCCGTACTCCCATCTCCTACTTGGAAGTTTTCTTATATATATACTTTTTCTTCTAGCTTGAGATAATTTGAACCTCCCCACTATCTGTCTCCATGCAATCTTCACTCTTCTCTTCTTCCTCATATCAACTGTGATTATCCTCCCCCTTCTATTTCTGAGTTATCGACTCTTTACCTTCTTCCTCTTACCTTGTTTACCTTTTACGCTTGCTCGACCTGGTGGTATGGGGGTCCACCTCGACATCGACCTATGTGTTGTATCCATCATCATCTTCATCATCCAAAATCACCTTAATCCTCTTTTGACTCAGAAAGCTCAGATATAGCCTTTTGAACAGTGGTGTTCTTGATATGGTTGTAAAGAACCACCATCAAACCCTCATGTAAAGCCGGACTGGACTTGGGATTTGAGATAGCATCCATAATCTTGACATTTAGGGCACATAATAAGTAGTAGGGGAGGGCAATTTTCTCCTTGTGCCGAAAATGATTAAGAATAAAAAAGTGGTAGCTATAAAATCTAGTATATCTACCATATAAAGTTATGAATTCAATGACAACAAACAAAATCCATCACAAGAGAAACATGATTACCCTAGGGGAGTACTAGGTCTAGCTTCCCTTCACTAGTTTCACTTTCTCCACCTCATCCTTGGGTAATTTCTACACAACTACATCAGAGAGCTTCCGGTATCTGTAGAATTAGATTCCATCCATCGGCAGACTAGTAGCCTTAGTGATCATGGTTTCATTAACCTTAACCTTCCTACTGCCAATGGTTAGGATACCCTTATTCCACCCCTTTTTGAAAATCCCAGTGATTTCAGGTCTTCTTTCTTGCATTCTTTCCATGTAATCCAACATTTTTGCTACTTGTAGCATAACCCAAATTTAGGGATGGTCCTGCCATTTATCAATTTTTATAGCCTCCGTGTGCTTACAATTTCCCCCATCTTCTTATCAATATTAGCAGAATGTAAATTCTAGAAAATAGCGCTCTTCTCTATAGACTTTATTTTTGTAAGAAGAAAAGAGATATTTCTCAAACTTCTGCTCCAAATGGAAAGCAGCACCCACAAAGCATGCGAGATGTTATGGTAATTAATCGTCTACCTCCCTCTCGGTTGATTACGAGACCATTTCATGATTCCAAACCCATCCCTACCATTTCAAGAAATGATATCAAATCTTGCCATGTTTTCCATCATATCTTTCATAATTTAAAATTTCACATGCCACTTGAGGGAGCTCCCCCTCTCCATACCAAATATTTATCTACCCACTCCATGTTGCCTCATTGGTAGCCCAATGAGAACTCTTGTTGGACTCTATATAATTATGAGAAATGTGATAATGGTTGAATCCCTCAAGCAACTCCCTGGCCATGTGAATAATATTTTTAATCACCGATGATGGTTGTTTCTTACCAAGGAGGCAATTGATTATTTTTTTAGAATCCCCCTTCAGCCATAAATATTTGACTCCAAGTTGATGTGCTAAATTTATAGCTTGGAGGGTGCCCATGGCTTCAACCAAGTGATTTGTTTGGTTTCCCAAGGGGAAGACCACCACCCCCATGCAAAATCCAACCCAATTTTGGATAACTCCACCACAACAAGTGGGCCTTGGGTTCCCTTTAGCAGCCCCATCGAAGTTAGCCTTAATCCAATCATTAGGAGGAGAAGACCAACAACACATCTTTCTTTTGAGTTGATTGGTATTATTATCCAGGTAGGCTGTGATATTGCAGCTGCTTAAAATATCATACTCTTCCTTACTATTGCAATAATAAGATCCAACAGTAATCACATTCTCAACGAGATTGTGTTTTATCTTAGCCCAAACCACTTTGGGGGAGTTAATGGCATTCCTAAAAATTCTGTTATTCCTTTCTTTCTAGATACCCCATAGGATATATGGAAAGGAAAAATGCCACAAATTCCTTATAGTTAGATTTTTTGTTCTACAAGACCAGCTCCTGAAACAATCTTGAATCTCCTCAGGGAACACCCAATTTAAACCCTAAAGCTAGAAAAACATAGACCATATATGTTGGACAAAAGGATAGTGAATAAAAATCTAGCTCATGGATTATTCATCATTGAGTCATAAGAAACATCTGTTGGGGATGCAGAATCCCCTCTTTCTCAGGTTATCTATGGTTAAAATTTTATTTTGCAAAAGAATCCATAAAAAAAAATTAATTTTAGGATTCAAACCTGAACACCATGCTTTGGTCCAGCAAGGGATAGAGTCTTGAGACTAATCTAGCATAAGGACAATACATGCCACCGAATAAATTCTTGAAGAGGTACCTCCCCACACTAGGTGGTCCTCCCTTCTTGGATTAATGACAACCTGGTTGAGTTTTATATTAAGACACTTTAAGTTAGGATCAATAGAACTTAGGTCCACCCACTTCTGGTCTCTCCAGTAGTCAATATCTTTCACACCAAACTTGTTCTTGCAGTCTTGAATGATCAATTGAGAAACACAATAATCATTGAGAGGATCCCCTCCAATCTAGGCATCATCCCAAAAATCCACCTTTCTAACATTACCAATGGCCCCCACTTTTCCCAGACTCACAATACGTTTACCATGAGTAACACTATTCCATATAGTAGAGCCACTTGGGATTTGATCTGAGGCTAGGAATTCTTCCATGGTAGGGTTCACATGTAAGTATTTAACCTTCCAAATTTCATTCCATTCACCTGTTCCCTAATAGATTCTCCAAATTTATTTGGTCGGGAGGGTTTTATTCAAGGTTTTAATATTTCTCAAGCCAAGCACCCCCACCTTATTTGGTTTGCAAACTTTATCCCAGGCAATGAGGGCAACTCTCTTCTTCTCCTTAACCCCAGACCAAAGAAAAAAATTCTTAATTTTTCTCAATTGCATCTATAAATTTACCAGGTATTTTGAAGAGACTTAAGGCATAAACTGGAAGACTTTGGAGAGAATATTTTAATATCTAGATTTTATCTACTCGGCTAAGAAGGGTCCCTTTCCACCCAGCCAACTTCCTGCTGAATCTATCAACAAGACTATTCCAGAAAAGATCTATAGGTTTCGTACCCAGAAGAAGACCCAAGTAAATAAAAAGAGGTTGGCCAATTTGACATCCCACGATCTGGTCCATCCTAGCCTATCTATCCTTCACATTGTTTAAGAAGAATAAAGAGCTTTTGTCCTAGTTAATTGATTGACCCGAAGCAGAACTATAAGTATTGAGAATGATCTTCATGATAGATGCTTCTTTGATCGATGAAGTACTTATTAAAATGGTATCATCAACAAATTATTGGTGGGAATAGGCTTTGAATCTAGAAGAGGGAGAAACTCCAAATAGGAGACCCTAAGAAATAAATTTTCTTATATATCTACCCAAACATTCAACCATGATAATGAAGAGAATAAGGGAGATGGGATCCCCCTGCTTGACACCCCTCAAAATTTTAAAGAAAGGGTAGGGCAGACCATTCACAATGACAGAGAATGAAGGGGTCAAAATGAGTTGACCAACTAGCTAAATAAACTATTCATAAAAACCAAAATATCTAAGAACCTTATCCAAAAAACCCTAGTCCACCCGATCATAGGCATTAGACAAATCCAATTTCATCAAGAAACCTTGTTTCTTCGATTCCATGAGGGAGTGAATATTTTCATGGATAGTAATTATAGATTCTAGCACTTTTTTTGCCAAGAACAAAGCCACTCTATTGGGCCAAGATAATGGAAGGGATAACTGTGAGAAATCTTCTCGTAACCACCTTCGAGATAATCTTATAGAAAGAATTGCGCAAACGGATCGGTTAGAATCGATCCATCAAGTCAGCCCCTAGACATTTGGAAATGAAAAGAAGAAAAGTGCCATTGAGTTCCTTTAAGATAAACCTAGCCCCAAAAAATTCCTTCACTCCCTTAACCAGATCCTTTTTGAGAATGTTCCGAAAGGATTGAAAGAAGAACAACGAGAACCCATTAGGTCCCGGGGCTTTATTGCCATTAAAGGAGAACACCGCTTTCTTAACTTCTTCTTCAGAAGGAATGGCACCCAGGATATTGTTTTGATCACTATTGATGATGGAAGGAATGGTCTCCAAGAGGGGGCCCTCTAAGAGTGAGCATCTAGCCTACTATCCATAGAGAGAAGAGAGTTGAAAAAGTTCCTGGCTTCATTCCTAATCTCATCGTCCTTCCTAGTTTCAACTCCACCAATTCTCAATTTAGAGATCCTACTAGCAGCCTTATGTTTCATAGTACTCATATGGAAGAACCAGATATTTTTGTCCCTAGCTTTAAGCCAAAGAGATTGGGACCACTATTTCCAAAATTCTTCTTCCCTTATGATGATCTCATTATACTTTATAGGCACTTATTTTTCTTCTCTGATAGAAACCTCAGTATATCCATTGGCTTGGATTATTTTCTAGATTTCCTTTAGCTCAAGCTAGGTTTTGGACTTAGCATAAAAAAATCCCCAAAAACTTCCTTGTTCTATTTCTTAATATTATTTTTCACATGCTTTAGTTTTTTTCCAATTCTATACATTGGAGTACCTTTGTCATAAAATTAGTTTAGTGTTATGGATTAATTCAGTTTAATGTTAGGGTGAGGGTTCAATTTTATTTAAGGTTTGGATTCTATTTCGTATAGGGTTAGAGTTATGTTTTTATAAAGTTTTTGATTAGAGATTAATTTGGCTTAGTGTTAGGGATGTAATTGGAATTACTATTCATTTTAGTTTAGATTGAATTAGATTTAATTTGGGTTTAATTGGGATTAATTATCTTATTATATAATTATTTTTAGGATTAGGGTTGAATTTGGTTAATTGTTCAATTGAATTTAGGGTTAGGGATTAATTTGGTTTAGTAGTAGAGTTAGGGTTCAATTTGGTTATTGGTAGGGCTACAATTTAATTTGGTTTTAGGTTATCATTCTATTTGAATTAATTTTTGTTAGGATTATGATTAGGATTTAGGTTATTACAAGTTTCAATTAGGTTTAGGGTTATATTTAACCTGGATTAATTTTAGAGTTGGGTTATAATTAAGTTCATGGTTAGGATTCAATTTCATTTAGTGTTATGGTTACAATTTTTTTTAGTGTAGTGTTAGGATTTGATTTTGTTTAGGTTTAGTGTTTAGTTTGGTTTAGTGTTATTATTAAGGTATAATTGGTTTAGGATTAGGGTTCAATTTGATTTAATATTCAATTATGTTTAGGCTTATGGTTTAATTTATTTTTTATTATAGTTAGGGTTTAGATTGGTTTAGGATTAAAATTAAATTTAGTTTAGGTTAAGGGTTTAATTTTTTTTAGTGTTTAATTATGTTTATCATCACTGTTCAATTTAGCTTAGTGTTATGGTTCAATTGTGGTTGATGTAAGATGGAGGTTAAATTTTATATAGGGTTAAACTTAAGTTTTATAAGGTTTATTATTAGAGTTAAATTTTAGTTATTGTTAGGGTTTACAATTAAAGTTTGAGTTTTTGATAAAGATAAACAGATTTTATAGGGACCTGAAACCCAAAGTTTTATAGACCATGGCCAGAAGCCAACCAGACCAAAAAACTAAGAAGAACGGGTGATGAGCCCCACCTAGACCAAAAACAAAAAAACAAAGAAAGAAGAATGAAAAAATAGGACCACACACTCAACTAAGAGAGTGCATCAAATCAGTGTTTTTCTAAATAATATTCCTATTAATCTTCTCCAAGTCCTCCATGATAAATCTGGAGCTACTCTGGTCCTGGCTCCGGCTTCTAATTCTAGTACACGGACATAAACTGATCTTCCCAACATCAACACTCTCTCCATCCTCCAAATCAATCTTTTTCTACTTTTCACCCATGCGAGGGTCACTAACAATAGTCCTAGCTCTATAATTAGTCATCATGGAATTAATATTTTCCAAACCATCAATGCTATTGTTGATCACCTACCTACTGATTTCAACCAGATTGTTCAAGTTTTCCTCGATTTCACTCACATCCTCTTCCAACTTCTTAATTATGCATGCCTGGTTAACCTTCATAGTTTCCACATCCTACGAAATTTTCAAGATCATACTCATGATCTTCTAAAATTTGTTGGGCCTAGGGGATTCTATGAGTTCCTGGGTTAGCCATAAACTCCCCTTCAATTTTAGGCTTATACTCAAGTTCCTCCTTATCCTTGATCTCTTGCCACTCCTTGGCCATTCCACTATCATCCTCATCCATTTCCATATCAGAAACCAACTACATATTAGGTTTAGAAGAGGAAATGTGGGTTTTATCCTTGGGGGAGGGTTTCACTTCATGGACCTGGGCGTATTCCATAATTAATAGGTTAAGCCCACAATTAAAATTTGAGTTCATTATGGTTTAAGTATCAATTCTATTTTTTAAGGGTTTAATTTTTCTTATTATTCAATATGAATTAATGTTAATTTATTATTAGGATAATTGTTATATTAGTTTTTAGATTAGGGATATATTTCATTTAGTTTTAAGGTTTAATTTGGTATATTTAATTAATTTAAGGGTTAAGGTTCAATTTTTATATTGTTTAGTTAAGTTTAGGGTTTGGGTTTAATTAATTATAGTGTATGGTTAAGTTTAAGGTTATGATTTGACTTGGCTTGATGTTAAGGTTAGGGTTTAATTAAGTTGATGATTAGAGTTCAATTTGTCTTGTTTTTAGGATAAGGTTGAATTTGGTGAATTTATTTTATAAGGTTTGTGATTAAGGTTCAATTCATCATAATTTATATTGGTAGTAGAGTATAATTGAAAGAAAAGGTAAATTTATTTTCTAAATAGAAAAACCCCAACACTAAAGTTCTAAAAATAGTTCCATAGTTTAAAATATTGAAAATACATTAAAAAATTAATAATATAAAAAGTTTACTTAAAATTTTAACTACACGTTACATTTTAATCATGTATTGCTTTCAATTTTTAAAATGTTACAAAATAAATGTTCTTGTTGTAAATATGTATCTATAAATATGTATTATTTGTTAGTTAAAAAAAATAATTTTCAATAAGATTGATTTGAATGTATCCTTGAATTTTTTAATAAGAAGTTTAACAAAAATTATCTAATTGAAAATTTAAAAATATTTTTTAAAAATGTATAAGAACGAGTATTAAATTTTGAATTTACTTTATCTATATCTCTATAAATACATAAAATCAATGCAAAAAAAAAAAAATGAATGCCACATAGTGGCCAATAGTTTCCATTTTAGTATTTGAAAAGAAAAATTAAAATTTATAGGCAGGTTAGATAATAATTTGAAATATTAATATTCTTGCAGTAATATAATAGAGAGCGCCCATAATTATGACATAGTTATAAATTTACAATAATATCTATAACTAATTCAAACCTTAACAATAACCTTAACATAATTTGTACTAGTCCAAATTTAGAAATATTTTGAACCTTACTTTAAACCCTAACGTTAACCCTTATTATAACACTAAATCTTATTAAGAAACCTAATTTTAATCCTAATCATTATTATAATATTTTTAGAATTATAATAATAAATAAAAATTAAGATTAATTTTATAATATACTTAAGATTATAAATTAAATTATAATCATTTATTTAAATTGTAAACATAAAATTAATAAAAATATCTTAATTTTAATTAATAATTATTTAATGAATTTTTAAATATAATTATTAATAATATATTTATTATTATATATTTTTTATAATCTTATTATTAATAAATTATTTATAATTAATATATTAATATTTTTATATTATTGCATTATATATATTTAATATTATGTAAAAGATGATTTCGAGTATTCGGCGTGCTCTGCGTGCGATTGTTTTTTGCGTGCTGTGTGCTCGATATATATATTTTTGTATTATGCTCTTTGTGCTCTACGTGAAGGCTCTGCTCTGTGAGTCATCGGTGGGCCCGAAAGATGGAAATTGATTTAGAGAGGAGAATGGTGGCAACAGTGAGCTAACAGGTGTGTTCATTCCATGTTTTTATTTCAATTAATATGAGTGAAAACTCTTCCTCTTCCCTCTATCGTTTGGTAGAGGCCTTACCCCGTATCTCTCCCTCGGCTACGCCTAGGGCATCAATGGCCTCTGATAATCCAAACTTGCTTAATCCCACCAAAACCATCAACTCTTTGCCTGCAAGACCCAAATCATTCTCTGAGGTGGTTGCTAACTCTAGCAATGCCATTGACGCAAGCACAAGATTTGATCTGGCGAGTGCTCTTGGAACCTCTGAAATCGGTATGAGCAATGGGCTTGGTGATGCTGCTTTACCTTTCTCTGTTTCTCCAAATCCAAATATGCTTATTGAAATTGTGAAGGAAAAAAATAGGTTAAGGAATTCTGCTATTTTTTCTCTGCTGTTGAAGTAGACAAATGTCGTCCCAGAAAATTTTTAGATGATTGGTTCCATAACTACTGGAACTTGAAACTAGGCTTTCATATTTCATTTTGCAGACAAATTCAAAAAGGATTATATGTGATTTTCTTTGCTAATGATGAATCCTAGGCCGAAGTGCTTAAAAAATAGTATTGGAGCATGGGTTCTACCTCCTTTCATGCCCTGGCTTCATCCCTGAGGCCATTCATGAGGAAGTTCTTACCCTCTCAGCCCCTTGGTGGATCTCGGTTAAACAAATTCCACCTTTTCTATGGCGTTTCCTTCCGCAATTGCTTGAACCACTCGATAAAGTCATCCGAATGGATGACATGGTGAGATTGGTTCCACATATGGATGCTAGGATACTTATTTCATTGAATCCTGGTAAAGAGATTCCGGATGAAATCAACATTAACATTATTGACGATAATTATTCTTGCCCTATTGAAGTTCTTGGAGGTCTGAATGCTTGCTTTTTATGTAGAAGGGAAGGGCATCTGAGGAAGGACTACCCCATCCTAAAAAAAAATACCTCCACTGGCTAAGCCCTCACCCCTCCAAAAACCCACCAATACTGCTAACCCTAATGTGGAATCCTTTGTGATCAAAACCCCTCATGCGGGTGAACACTCTAATCCCCTCCCTACTGCTCCTGCCCCTGTCAAAATCTCGACTAACTCCATGTTTGTTGAAAATAAGAATCAAATTGATGATTTCCAAACTGTGGCAAATAAGTCTAATAAACATAGGCATAGGACCAATAAGCAGATGAACACCTCCACTGTGGGCTCCCAGTACTTAAGTCCTCTTCTAGCCTCAAGCACAGACAACCCCATCCTAGTCGTCTCTCAAGAAACCCAAAGTAGTCCCCCCCCAACTAATTTTCTCAACAAGGACCCCTATGTATTTTGCACTGACTCGAACCCTCCTCAGAACTTCCCTCATAAGATTTTTAAAGAGCTAAATGATGACTGTGTGCTTGAGGTCATCCTTGCTGGTAAACATTACTTAGATTCTGCTAATCTCCACTCCAAGCAGTCCATGGAGGTGGATATCTTGTCCCCTGTTGTCTCAGTTAATGATGATGAATTCAAGGGTGTTTTCCCCACATCAAAACAATGGGGGAGGCCTTTGGGTTCCAAGAATAAGAACTCCTCCAGTAAAAAGCATGGGGACACCCCCTCTGTTGCTATGACCTCATTTGTGGGTTCAACAGACCAATGTTCTCCTCCCCCCCATGTTTCCTCATGAATTGCATCTCTTGGAACATAAGGGGGCTTGAATCCCTTGACAGGAAATTTATTATTAAGCATTATTTAGATACTTGTAAGTCCATGGACTTCTTGATGTTACAGGAGATTAAAGCTATTGGTTTCATGCTTGAAACCAATATTAACTTCCTTTGGAAAGATGCTATCAAATTCGGCACTAACCACCCTAGGGGCAGGGGTGGAGTTGCGCTTATGGTTAACCCAAGATGGGGGAATTATATCACTGGTAATGGGATCTCCCCTTGTAACAGAGCTGTGTGGATTACTATTAACTACAACAACAATACCTTTGGAAGTTTCTCTATTTATGCCTTGAATGATTTTAGGGAGAGAGCGTACCTCTAGGACTGGCTATCTGCTCTCCCTAATATCCCATGGCTTGTGGGTGGCGATTTCAATATGGTTGAATCCCAAGAGGACAAAGTTAGTGGTCTTTCGTTTTATTAGAAAGACCTAGAAAAAATCCACTGGAATAGAATGAAAAATGCTAAACTTCTCTTTGACCCCTTAGCTAGAAATAAAGACACTAATCCAGGCTTATGGCATACATGGTGTAATTTCCAACAAGGGCCGTCTAGAATCTATTCTAAATTAGACCATTTCTATGTTAATAAAAATTTCTTCTCTATCTTGCCTGATAACCTACGCAACTTTGTCCTCATCATCTCCACTTCCCTCTCCAATCACCATCCTATATCTTCTTGTATTAGATTTTATAATTCCCCTATGCTCAGAAAAGGCTCCAATCCTAAGTTTATCCTGAATACTAGTCTTCTTAAAGATGAAGACGTTCTTGTTTCCATTCATATCATTAGACTCATTAATAGGTATAAATTTCCCTCAAGCTCCCATACTGACAGATGGAACATGAACATTCTCGCCTGGCAGAATCTGTTAAAAACCATTGGCCAAAAAAGAGCCAAAGACTTTAGATTCATTGAAAAAAACTCTCCTCTGACCTTCAGAGAGCTGAAAATGACATTCAAGCCAACCCCTCGGACTATAATCTCGTCTCTCAAGTGCTCAATGCTAAGGAAGCCCTTAGACATCACCAGCAGGTTAAAACTAGAGGTGCTAAAATTAGATCCCATGCCCACTGGCTTCAGTTCGGTGATCATGGTTCTAGGTTTTTCTTTAACCTCATAAATCATAAACAATGCAATGAAAAGATAGAGAGAATTATTGTCGATAATCAAGAAATTATTGACCTTGACAACATCAAAGAGGCCTTTGCTGAATTTTACCAAAATCTTTTCACTTCTGAGGATCTGGAGGAGGCTACTTCCCTTGGAAATCAGTGCAGATTTCTTATCCCAAATAGGATATCAATTATTGATGTTGAACTGCTGTCCAAAGATATCTCCTTGGAAGAGATTGGAAAAGCCATCAACTCCCTTAATAATGACAAAGCCCATGGGCCTGATGGCCTACCTGTGGAGTTTTACAAAGCTAACATTAGTTGGATATGTAAAGATCTTCACGATATTTACTCAAAAGCCTTATCTAGAGGTTCCTTGGGTAGCTCTATCAATAGGGGTATTATCAAATTGATTCCTAAGGATGGGGACAAGGCTCTCATCGAAAATTGGAGACCTATCACTCTTCTTAATGCCTCCTATAAAATTTATGCCAAAATTCTGGCTCTTAGACTTGAGAATACCCTGCCCAAATTTGTTTGTTCTACTCAAAATGGATTCATTAAAGGAAGATATATTCTTGAGAATCTTATTACGAGCTGGGAAGCCATGAATTGGGCCAATTACTCCCACCAAAATTATACCATGTTTCTTCTAGACTTCGAGAAGGCCTATGACAGAGCGGGATGGAGCTTTATCTCCATGATGCTTGAGGCTTTTGGATTTCCTAGAGTTTTTTGCAACTCTGTTAATATGTTGCTCAATGATGCCTTTGCCCAGATTGATGTTAATGGCTCTCTCTCTGACTCCTTCCCCCTTGGTAGATCCATTAGGCAAGGTTACCCCTTGGCCCCTACCCTCTTTGTTATCGCCTTTGATGCCTTGTACTACATTCTTAGGGATAACTCTATCTCCCCTGTGGTTAAGGGAATCTCTCTCCCTAATGATGATGAGCTTATAAACTTCCATTTTCCTGATGATACTGCTATCTTCTTTGAAGTTGGTGTTGACAATTTTGAAGCTCTACATAACAAACTCAGTTTCTTTTGCACTATCGTTGGTGCTCATTTATCCCACTCCAAATCTATATGTATTGGATGGGATGTTCAGCCCCCTGACTGGTTTAAAAATTATGATTTTCAAGGGGGAGGTCCACATAAAATTGTGAGATATCTGGGCATCCCCTTTTCTATTGAACCCTCCTTAAAGGATATGTGGTCATGGGTTAAAGATAAAATCACTAAGAAGCTAACTAAGTGGCATAATAGATCTTTATCCTTGGCGGGCAGAGTTCAAGTCTGCCAAAAAATTCTCTCTTCCTACAATATCTACTATTGCTCAGCTTGGATATTCAGTAATTACCAAATCTTGGAAATCCAAAAGGCTGTCAGAAACTTCCTATGGTATGATGGTAAAGGAAATAGAAAGATGCACGCTGTTAAGTGGGATTGGTGCCACTCTAATAAGCTCCTTAGGCACCTGGGATTGAAGGATCTTAAACTTCAATGGATTGCCCTTGCTGCCAAATGGATTTTCCACTCTATGGATGGTAATCATCCATGAAAGATCCTTATTAGGAACAATATAGAAAGGGGATTCCCCAAAAATACAAAATCTTGGAAGAATCTTCCTTTTAATGATTTGATTATTGGCAACTTTCCTATTGTTGTTCAAGGATCCATTGTCTTTAGGTCCATATGGAAATCCTAGAGTTATGTCAAGAAATATATTACTATCAAGGATTTTCATGATGATAATCAGCTATATGGTGAAAGGTCCATTTGGTGGAACTTGTACTTATCTGGCAAACCCCTCACCCTCTTCGAAGGCTACTCTGCTAGATACTGGTCCAATATGGGCATTTCTCAGCTGACTGACCTCTTTGAGCATGATAGGTTAATTAGCTGGAATGATCTTAGAAGCAATTTTGATATCCTGGCCTCCCAAAAAAAAACTTATAATATGATTCTTAAAGCTATTAAGGACTTGCCTACTACATGTCATGTGGATTCGCATAGATACTTAAATTGTAAATGGCCGGATGGGAACATTTTATCCAAAATCAAAGCTAAGAACATTTACAAAGTGCTTGGATATAATGATGCCATCATTGACCATGTCAATTCTGTTTGGTACTCCTCTCTTGGCATTTGCTCTTAGAAGAAATATTTTATTATATTATGGAAAGGCTCTGTTGAACCTAAAATAAAATCCTTTAAATGGCTTATGCTTCTTGATAGACTCCCAATTAGAAAAGACACCTCTGTAGCTGATTACTATAATTTATGCAGGCTTCCTGAAACTAGAAGGCACATTCTCTTTGACTATATTTTTGCTAAGGAAATTTGGAATATGTTTGGTATCTCTTATCCTATGAATATTAATATTCTTGAAATTATTACTAGGCATATTGAGGGGCTAAAAAAAGATAGTAATCTTTTTTGGAACATTCTCTCTTCTAACATCTTATGGCAGATCTAGAAATGTAGAAATGAGGAAAGGTATCAAAACAACCCCAAAGTTCTTACTGAGTTTTTTTGAAAACTCGCATATTTTAAAATCTTGTTGCAGGTTCATACCACAATGCTGATTAATAAGGAAAAGCTCAAAAGGTTCCTAAAGGAGGGATATGCTATTTTTGAGATGACGAATGGCTATGAATGGAGGAAGAACATGGATAACCTATAGATGTTCTAGAAGACTCTCACGATGATTAGCCAGGAGGTTAAGGAAACCAAAAACTCCAAAAAGGACCAAATCCTCGTGCTTGCTTAGATACAGAAGAAGAAAAACATTGTGTGGATGGAGGGAGCTATGGGGTGGACTGCCTGGGTGGACACCCATGATGATATCTTACATTAGTCTTTTAGTGTTCTTTTTGTTTCTTTGCTCAGGTTTCTCTGATATGTGAATTTCATGATTCTCTTGTTGTGAGGTTGGGCCTCGATTATTTGTACATCTCGATGTAACTGGTGATTCCCTTATTTTTAATATATATATATATATATATATATATACTATTTTATTTTATTTATATTATGAATATAATTTAGATTATAATTAATTAGGTTAATAAAATGCATAATATTTAATTATTTATTAAATATCTATCTCTAATTTATTTTTTATATTTTAAGAATTTAATATATTTAACTGTACTAATATATTATTATTATATATAGTTTTATTATTCATTGATTGTATATAATTAACATGTTTAATTTTGATTTTCTTTTAATATCTAAAATGTATTTAATCCTAATATAATAAAGATATGTTTTTATATTACTAAATTGCATGAGGAAAGATTTAGATACAGATTTTAAATAATTTGAAAAGAAAATTAAAACATACTAATTACTATTATTATTTGAGCTAATTAGATTAAAGAAAAACAATTTCTATAATTTGAGAATGTAAAAAATCACATATCTTAACTATATAAAAATTAAAACAAAACATCTAAAGAAAAAAATTAATTGAAAAATAAAAACATAATAAATCATGTAAGAGTCTCTCAAAATAGAAAGTCTCAAATTAGAATATTTTGTGGTCCATTTCATGGAATCCTGCAAGAGCACAAATTTGTTATCATTACCACCAAGAAGAAAACACAATCATCACTCAACAAATGATAATATCTAGATAAGTTATTTAATGAAACTCTTTAGTGATCAAAATATCTCTTCAATAATATAAATTTGAGAGGTGGGGTGAAATGTGAGCATGCTAACAAAAATAATTTAACAAAACAATTAAAGAGTATATATATATATATATATATATATATATATATAAAGTAGTATAAATTAAAACTCTAGGCATCTAATAAAATTAAATAAAACAACTTTTAAGTTAATATGCTACCTATAAAATAGGTCTTAAGTAAACAATATAACTATTCAATACACTAGTTAACAAAAAAATATATAAGGATCCAACTAGCTATAAAATAATTCTTGAACATTTAGTGAAGGTAGAAAGGGGTGAAATCTGAACGTGTTAACAAAAGAATATTCAAAAACCCATATTAAAATAATAAAAGTTAAAACTATAAGATATAAAATGTAAACATGTTCACAAAAAAATATTAAAAAATCCACATAAAAAATAATAATTAAAACTGTAATATCTCTACGTGTTTTGGATATGTTGAATTTGTAACAAAATAAAATTATAAAAGTTATAAAATCTTCATTGAATAAGAAACCCATGAATATAAATAATAAGTAGAAAGGTGTGAAATGTAAATATATTACAAAAAAATATTAAAAAAACCACATAAAATTAATAAAAATTAAAACTATAAAAAATAAAATGAAAATATGCTGACAAAAAATATTTAGAAACTGTCATAAACAATAACATCAGCTAACAAAATAAACTTTTAAAAGTTATAAAATCAATTTAGACTTAGAAGCGAAAATCTACAGAAGTGTCTTTATTGCAACAATATTTATTAGATTTCAATTTAGAAATATTTAAATTTAGTATTACCAACTACCAAGTCAGAGTTAACACAACGGGAGACCGACTAGAATTTGAATTTATTCCATTTTAACAATAAAACTAATGGAAAGTCGGCCTATTTCACTTGCTGAAAACTCGGGCAACTTACGCCAAGCGGATTTGATAAAAATATGTTCCCTCCTGTTATCAATTCAAAAGCTGCATTCAATTCCGTGAAGAACAAAATGGCAGCGAATATCATTACATTGAGGCTGTATAAAGGTACGAAAGACTTTGAAGATTTCCAGGTGGAGAAAATGGTTGCAATGGAGTCAGAGCTCATAAAGAACTGTATCCAAGACACACATCATGGAATGGAGCTCTAAAGCTTTGTCTTCCTTCCGGTCACACCGAACCAGTAAAAGTTCTGGAGAAAGTATTAGAGTATTGTGAGTACCATGCTCATGCAAAATCCAACAGTATATCAGAAGAAGATGTGGAGATATGGGATACGGACTTTGATTAAAATATTATGGCTGCCGATCGATATCTGGGGTCTGTCTGTCACATTCTTAAGGCTGCTGATTTTCTTCAAATTATTGGCTTTTGTAATTTGTTATCTAAGACTATTGCAAATTTCATTAAGCACAGTTTTTGAAGAGATGGAACAGAATAATTTCAATGAGGAGGTATGAGCCGCAATCCTGTGAGAGACCAGGTAGGGATATGAATAAAGTATATCTGAAAGCAGTTTGCTGAGACAATCTTGATAAATTAATTATTCACTATTTATGTTTGAAATTTTTGTGATTTCTCTTGAGCTATACTTAAATCTGTAAAGAGATTTTTTATATTATTGAAATCGCGTGGTGTTGGAAACATGGATTGTTGGTATTAAGGACTTTATTGACAATACTATATATTTTGGACATATAAATCTACAATGAGATCCGAAGTTTAAAATAGGAAAAAACAATTCTAATCTAGTAGTTTTAGATTTTAAAAAGTATTTAGATCATTTGTAATTCATTTAGTTGATTACAACATTTGTTTTTTATTTTTTATAATTGTAATGATTACTGCATTTGATTTGATTTTTATTTTTTTATAATTGTAATGATAAGATTAGAAATTAGTTGGATATACTATTTAATGTGAACATCGCCAACCGGCCAATAGACCAAAGTCATTGCAGAGCTCCGCCATAAACTCCTCCTCCCCCCAATATCAGCGCCATCACTGGCAAATAATCTTCAAATCCCTTGAAGAATTTTCTGCGCAAATCTGGTTTGATAATGGAAGGAATTTTAACGAAAGTTCATCTGCGGTGAAGAGATGACAGCGGCAAGCAAATCAATTTTCTTACTAGCATTTGAAAATAATTTCTAATTTCTGCTCTGGTAGGGTTTCGTGATACTTTTCTTACAAACCTATCGATTCTTCTCATTAACACGACACAATTGTTGAAACCAATGGTTTGTGTAATTTTTAATGCAAAACAATTGCTGATTTCGTCAAAGACAATTTTTGAATACATGCGCCAGATTTTGATGGATTAGAATAATTTCAGTGAGCAGGAATTCACAGCAATCCTGTGAAAGACTAGGTAGGGATATGAATAAATTATATCTGAAAGCAGTTTGCTGGGACAATTACTTATTACCATCCTAATTAATTAATTATTTACTATTTATTTTTGAAATTTATGTAATTGAGGTATACATATATTTTTAAAGAGATTAGTTTATATTTTTTTATTATAATTAAACTACTGTTAGGGTCAGTCGTTTCATTAATATAAAATAGAAATATATATCATTGTTGTCGCTCGTTCCGGTGTTATGGTGTGCACTGTTATATTTTTTAAATGAACTTGAACCATTGAACTTTTGTTTTTTGTCAAATGGTTCAAGGTTCATGGGTTCATTCCAAGACTAACTCTAAGGCCTTTTGGATGAAAATGAAAGCCGTGTGACAAAAAGGAATATTCCCTTTTCAGCAGTTTAAAATTCTAATATGGAAAGTAATCATGAGTGCATCGAACTACTTGTGCAGAAGTGATGGATAATTAAGAAGGTGTCAGATTTTGGTCATTTCACCTTTACTTTGCACCTTGGGTAAATCATGATGAAGCGTGTGTGGCTTTATTTTCCTGTCTGATTGAAGGAAATGTGTGAATTTATTTCCATATTTGAGAAGGTTGCAACTACCATACTTGAGCAAATTGGAGGCGCCGAAGGTAAAACCAACTCTGATTTCCTCAGGAATTTCCAGTTTTCATGGTGGTAATGGGTAAGTATAGTTAATCTTTCCTAAGTTGTGTTTTTTTAAGTTATGAGGATTTATCAGTATAGAAAAGGAAAATCTCTAAATTGTTGGAGTAGGATACAACCTTGTTTTACAGTTTCTTGGATGAGAGTATAGATAGGCAATATGAGGCCAATGCTGCCAAAGCTTGGTCGGACCTCATGTCTAGTGAGTATTTTAATAGAATTAGAAGATACCTCCCTGGTTCATGTAGATTTAGGGGATAACCTAGAAAGAACCAAGAACCCTCAGATTGGTTCATTAATGGAGAAAATAGTGAAAAGCGGTCTTGTGGAAGTTGTTGCATTCCCGCTTGCCACACTGTGTCCGGATTTAGTCATGGCTTGCATGAACTGATATGACATAGAGAATAGATGCATTAGAACTAGTAATGGTAAGCTACTGGTCAATATCAACAAAGAAACAATAATGGCGATAATGGGAATTCCACACAAGGATGAATATGAGGACTGGACTATTGGGAACTCATATGCCTACTTCTCGAGAAAGAAGAATAAGTACAGGAGTGTGGTTGCTAGGAATTGGCTCCTAAAAGTTCAAAAAGGAGGATCATGGTTACCAAAACCCCTTACCGGATAGCACTTCATCACAGAAGTGCGAGATATTGTGATACTTCTGAACAGGGTGAAGGGAAACTCGCATTCTTTCTATTGGGAAGATTGTATGTACTTTTTCATCCAAGTGATGTTATCCCGTGACAGATATCTTGATTGGTCTCGGGTAATTGCAGAGAGACTTCATGAAGGGTTGAGTAATTTTGTGGAAATGACAGGTTTTTATATGTCTTCTTATCTTTTCTACATACTAGCTTGTACAAGGAATTGGCTTGGTCTGCCTAATGAACCTTGGATAGATGGGATGAGGGTATATAATTTTTATCCTCTATTACAACAGTAGAGACACATTGAGCATATTGATAGATGGAATGGAGTATTCATGGGAAGACTTGTTTTTGAGCTTCAGGGGAATGTGAACAGGAGGATGTCTACTGAAGCAATGGAATTCATGAGTATATATGGTAGCTTCTTTATTAAATTTCTCAGGTTTACTTATCTACGGGTAGGCGGTTTTGAGGGCAAACCATTCAAGCTACCTAGGTATTATTTTGACAGTTATGTGCTTATAGAAGTAAGCAGGAATCAAGCCTACATTGATAAAAGATTAGGAACAAAAGGCAAGTCTATAGTTATATTCCCTGTTGAAATCAGATATTATAGCTGCAAATCAGTATCAGATGCCCTGAACCTAGAACTAGAATTCAAAAGGATGAACCTGCAGCCACATGTGGCAAGGTGAAAGTTTGACAGTAGGGATTATGCAATGGAAAACCTGAATGTAGATAGTAATTTTTGTCATGAACCTGAGTTAGAGGATTACTGGGAGAACTGCAGTGATGGGTATGCGGTAAGGTAGAGACCGTGGTCTAGGTTCACCTTGTAGCAAATAACTACCATGGGGCTTCCAATTAACATATTCAGAGTATCAGAGGATATAGGGGAGGATGTTTTAGATCTTGAGTTTGACACAGAAATTCAAGGAAAACTAATTCTAGAAATTGATTGGAGAAAGAAGGAGGATGCCAGTATTCAAACTAGAATCTTCAACATTGTGAGGACAATAGAAAGGTGGTCGAGGAACCAAAATTTTAAGGAGGGGCCTCACATGCCCTCACATGAACTATGAATTGATTCACACATTGCAACTCAATCTCCTATTTCTTCCACTAACGAAATTGCTAATGTTTCAGGTGTTTCTAGACCCATTGTTGAGAAAATTCAACCGAGGAGATCAAAGAGGTCACCATCCGGTCTCACAGTTGCTCAAGTAACTCAGCCCTGGAGTAAAAAGAAGAGTAGGGAGCCCATCTAGAAATAGGTTATTGTAGACTTGGACCCTAGTGAGGAGCTTGAGGAAACAATGGATCCACAAGATCAAGATGAGCTCGAGATGCAGGAAATGGACATGAGCAAAGAAGAAGAAAGCCAATAGGACCCCATGAACACCATGGGCATTGCCACTTCACCAGACGTACAGACAACCCCACCACCTAAGGGACCTACAAACGCACCAAGATGGTTGGAAGCTACCATTGGAAAGAAACGGAGTGTGGTGCCAGTTACAATCCCAATGGAGTACATGGTTAGCATATGTTTGGGAAAGGCGTCAAAGCCAAAGAAACTCAAAACACAAGAAATGTTCAATGTAGATGAAACAACAGGTCACTGGACGGCCAAAGTAGCCAAACCAATCCCAGGAAAGGATGGAAACAAATCTACTAGGGAGGATTTTGCTGTGGAAAAGATAGACTTGGGGGTTGCTTCACGGGCTGTAGATGTTAGGCATTTGGAATCATCCACAAAGAGGATAATTTCAAGAACATGTAAGGATGAAAAAGACAAAAGAGAATTGAAACAAGTTGTTACTCTGATGACCGAGTATATCAATGCCATCCATGATCCAAACCCCTAACCTTTGTCATAGATATCGATATTGTTCGACCCTAAATATCCAACCAACTAGAAAATGCTAGACTAGGTTCAAAGGAACAGGGTAGTTACCGAAATGTTCAATAAATGGTTGGACCTGATAATACAACAAGGGTCAGATTATATTATGAATCTGGTTAAATTTTATAAAGATGCTGAAACCGTGAGCAAGGAGCTAGAACTGGAAACAGTGGCTTGGGAAAAGGAAAGGATCAAATGGGTAGCAGTCCTCGCACAAATGAACGATGTACATAAATATGGAGTGATGAAATTCTTGGCTGAAAAACTGATAGAGAACTTGGATGACAATGTATATTATGTGTCAAAGAAAAATGTGGAGTGGCAAAGAGGAATCTATGTCTTAAATAAAAATTGATAGAGAATTTAGATATGCAGACATCAAGTATAGGTCAAGAAATGGGATGCAAAGAGGAATCTATGTCTTAAATATAAACTAAAAAATGTAAATAATGGGGCTAGGCAACCTTGTTTCAAATGTGTTGGATGTATATATCAAAAACAGTTTAGGATCAAGATGTCACTTTGAATATCTTGCTAAAATTTCAATGGAAAAGTTTAAAACTTTGAGAATAGGTGACCTTGTCTTACCTTTCTCACTTGTGTGAAATCTAGTCCTACATGTATTATATTTATTTTCTTGGATCTGTATTTTCTCTCTCTAGAATCTATCACTTGCACACATAAGAGAGGAATTTTTTTGTTGGGTTGATAGTTGTTTGCCTAGGTCAAATCCTGGGTTTGGAATTAAGTGCTTATGATAAATTCAAATAGAAAAAGATGGTATTCCTTTATGGGGTATATGGTAGATATAAAATTGAAAATGCTTGATTTAAATGTTATACCTTCATAAATTTCCCTTTCCTTGAAGTATTGATGGAAAGGTTGATGTTGCCATGTAGTAATTTATGAATGCTTTCATAAGAACTTGGTCATGGATGTCATCTTGAATGCTTGAAATTTAAATATTTGACCTCTCATTCAATACTCTAATGATGCTTGACTACTTTCTCAATTGAATTTGAATCTTCTCTTGAGGAATTGAATTGGAAACTTGTGGAGATATGTTTCAAATGAGGTGATAAGAATTGATTTTATACCTATTATAATGAAATATGCTGAAAATTAAGAAGAAGGTCAAAATCAAAAATTAATTCCCACTCAATTTTTTTTTGATCATTAGAGAGTTCAAATACGGGCCCTTTTGATCTAACCAAAAAAACCAAAGTGAGATCCAAGTGAGTATGAAACTGTATGCATATATGATTTAAGACACTATAGTTCCCTATATCAGTGTTTAATTAAATAGATAGAAATATTATCTAAGATAACCAAAACATTCTTTAGGTTTATTATTTTCTAGTTTTTTTAATGCCTATATCTCAAATAGAGAGTCACCACAATTGAATAAAATTTGATAATATTATTATTGAGGTTATGTGATTTATTCAAATATAGGACAAGTAGTTCCTAAGCCTCTACTTTGTTTTTAGTTTCTTACTTTAATTTTCATTTTTTTCACTTCACTCACCTTTCTTGAAGAATCCCAAATAACACATCTAGTAGAAAATGCTCTTGGGTTTCCTCAGATGCATCATCATAATTCAATATAACACATCTAGTAGCAAATGGTCTTGGGTTTCCTCAAATGCATGATCATAATTTAATTTTTATTTACTTGGTTGAGCCATGATTCATGTGGCTTGTGAGTGATCATATGAAGGATGTATAGGATTAAAAATCCAATGAATGGGAAATAATAGCTATAGATAATTCATAACATTAAAAATAATTTAATTTTGTTTATTTTTAAATAATTTTGAAGATAATTAACATTATTAATAAGCAATCAATAATAATACTATTAAATAATTAATTAATAATAATAATCAATTATTAAATTCAAATGATTTATTATATATATTGGGTAATCAAGGAACATGCCATTTCCCCACCTCACCAATTGTGCTCAACCAATTGAACTAAAACACTTTAACAAAAAATATTCAACAAAAAAAATTAAAAACTGACATTAGAAATAATAAAAAATAAAACTATACTCATATAATAGCTATTAAGTGAATAAAATTAAATAAATTAACTTTAAAATAAATATACTAGCTACAAAATAGCTCGTTAGTGAATAAACTAGCTTATATATATATAATTATACACACACATACATATAAAGTATCAAGACTTTAATTTTTTTTGTTAAATAAAAGCTATATTATTTAAGTGGAATAAATAAAAAATTAAAGCCTTCATATCTCTTGGCTTACTTTATGCATATAATTTAATATATATAAGCTAGTAGCATCCACAACTTCAACATGTAAGAAATAAAATTAATAAATATTTATTAAGTTATCTTTAATAGTTTTTAATTAATTATTTAAAAATATATATATATAATAATATTTTAAATTTAATAAGTCTAATTTAATTATTAAATAAAATCTTAAATTAAAATTTCATTAATTAATTTATTAAATTAAGTCATAGAATTAAGTTTTAAAATTAAATAAATTGCCCTATTATTTTATTTAAATTAAGCTATGTTAAAATTTATTATTTGTGTTCAGTTTGATTTAGGGTTAGGTTTCAATTTGGTTTACAATTGAAGGTTATCGTTCACTTTGTCTAGTGTTCAATTTGGTATTAGGGTCTAGCTTGGGTTAATGTTTAATTAAGTTTAGGGTTATAGTTCAATTTGGTTTCTAATGTTAGGCTTAGGATTCAATTAGTTTTTTCTTATAGATAGGGTTTAATTTGGTTCACAACTATGGTTTAACTTTAGGTTTATGGTTTGACTCAGTCTATGGTTAGGGTAAGGTTCAATCTGATTTATTATTAAATTAGGTTTATATTTAGGGTTCAATGTGGGTTCAAGTTTAGTGTTAAGGTTATGGTTCAATTAATTTTAGGGTTAGGATTCAATTTGGTTTAGTGATAGGCTTAGGTTACATATAAAATTAGATTTAGAGTTGGAATTAAAAGACTAACTATAGTATAGTAGGGGTTTACATTCAATTTGGTTTTATGATAATTTTGTTTAATGTTAAATTGGGTTCAAGGTTAGGGTTCAATTAGTTTACTATTGGGGTTAGGATTCTATTTGGCTTAGGTTAGGTTCAAATTGTTTTAGTGATAGGGTTAGGATTTGATCTATAATTCAATTAGGTTTGAGGTTACTATTCAATTTGGATTCAACTATAGTGATAAGGTTATGGTTCAATTATTTATTAGGATTAGGATTAGGGTTCAATTTTGTTTTTGATAAAGATAAACAAGTTTTACAGACTAAAACCAGAGTATTACAGACTAAGGCTAGCAGCCAACCAGACCAAAAAACTAAGCAGAGGACAAACCCACAAGACCAAAGAACTAAGCAGAGGACAAACCCACAAGACCAAAGAACTAAGCAGAGGACAAACCCACAGAGACAACAAAAAAAGATGAACTAAAAAACAGGGCCACACACTCAGCTAAGACAGTGCATCAATTCACTACTTTCCTAAATAATACTCCTATCAATTTTCTCTAAGTCCTCCATGATGTATCTGGAGGTTCCCTTTCAATTTGGTTATGGTTGGAATTTAAAGATTAAATCTAATATAGTAAGGGTTAGGGTTCATTTTGGTATAGGGTTATTGTACAATTTAGTTTACTGTTTTCATTTAGGTATATAGTTAGGGTTTAATTTGGTTCAATTTTTAATTCTAGCTTCAAGGTTAGGCTTCAATTTGGTCTAGTGTTAAGGTTAAGATTACATTTTGCTTAAGTTAGGGTTTGATTTGTTTTAGTGATAGGGTTAGGGTACAGTTTGGTTTAGGTTTACAATTAGAATTTATTTAAGTTTAATGCTTGATTAGATTAATGGCTAAGGATCAATTTCATTTAGGGTTAGAGTTCAATTTGGTTTAGTGTTAGGGTACAATTTGGATGAGTATTATTTAGGTGGAATAATTAAAACAAATGAAAGCCTCAACATTGCTAGGATTTCTTTATATATATAATTTATTATATATAAGATAGTAGGTATTCGTAACTCAAAATAAATTAAATAAGGGTCCAATAAGGGTCTAATTAGGTTTACAATCAAGGTTCAATTAGATTTAGTGTTAGACTTAGGATTCAATGTGTTTTATAGTTGGACTTAGGGTTCAATTTTTTTAGTGTTTAATTAGGTTTAGCATTGTGGTAAACTATGGTTTATTGTTAAATTAGGTTTAGAGTTAAGATTAAATTTGGTTTAGTGAAAATAAGGTAACGGTTCAAATTGGTAAATAATATTCATTTTTCTTTAGGATTAGGGTTCAATTATTTTTAGCATTATGGTTAGAGTTTAATTTGGTTTATTGGTTTTCTTAAATTTGGTGCAGGCTTAGGGTTCAATTTATTATAGTATCCAATTAGGGTTATGAATTAATTTTGCTTAGTGTTAGGGATAAGTTATTATTAGGTTCACTATTAGGGTTTAATGTGATTTATTGCTAGGATTAGATTTCAATTTGGTTTATTGTTTAGTTAGTTTTATGGTTACAATTTAATTTTGTTTGGGGTTAGGGTTCAATTTATTATATTATTTTAATATTGATTATAATTGGTAACTATTATAAAATAGTAGCAAGTCCTAGCATAAAACAAACTATGGCCAGTCTCTCCTTGAATAGAGTTAAGGAAACACAAAATAAGAAACCACTAACAAGGTTGCACAAAATTGACACTTATTAACAAGTATATACACTACCATATAACTAGTGACAGTACAAAATATTTGAGAAATACAAAAATATGATATGAGCAAAGATGGCATGCAAATAATATCAACATCTTATATCCCCTATCGAAGAGATAGATTCCCTCACAGTCCCCATCCATGTTGTCCAACCTTGTGGTCCTTCCTTCCACCTCAATTATCTACCCCAAAGGATAGGATCTACATATGGATGTATCATAGGTACAACCAGTGGTAGGTCTAGCCTTGTTCCTTTCCTATTCTCATTGCTCTGCTACTACAAATCCCACATGATATTAGTTAGTCCTTCCTCAAATGCAAACATCTCCTCAGTGGTTCTGGTCTAGGATAACCCATGTGCTACCTCCCATGTAAAGACTGGTTTGTCCATCCTGTATAAAGTTTTCAAATATCCACCATGCCAATCTCATAGTCAGTGTGATCTGCACATTAATGTTATACATAATGAGCATCCTTGGAGATTCAGTAAGGGATCTATCTCTACCATTAAAAAGACTATCATTCCTAAATTTCCAAATGCGCCATAAATCTTCTAAAGAAAAGATAGACCAAAAAATTTGTAGCTTTTTTAGGCTATGGATATGACGAGATCACCTCAGAAATAAAAATATTGGTATGAATAGAAATCGCAAAAATTTACTTGACCTACCTGGGAAAAAAGAAATCAAAGAAAATATGTGTGACAGTCTCAAGAAATTTAGAACAAGAGAAAATAGAGAGCTCAACATTGGACTTCCTAATGGGGAGTTTATGTAACAGCAATAACCATACAAAGGATTTTTTTATTGTGCTAATTAAGTCTAGTCCATAATTTGGTAAAAAATTTCTTCCAAAAGTCATGACCTTGGTTGAGTCCCCAACATGACTCAAAATGGGACAATATAGAGGAATAATTGGTAAGGACGACATAAACAGATTTGTCTTTAACATTAGGCAATGTGTATCCATCGGGCCACTGAAACAAAAGATATATGGATTAATTGGATATACAGGTTTTAGGTATGTCAAGGGAGGAGAAAGAATCTCACAGAACAATGTAAGTCTTGCGGTGAGAGGGGGGATGGGAAAGGTATCCTCAAAATGTTCCAACTCAAAATGTTCCCATCATTCAAAATATCAACATGTATTAATGCCTTAAGCATCCCAAGCCTTAGATTCCACTAGATCGATCGTTCTCCACACACCTCCCCATTAACTCCCACTAAACCATTATTGGAAATATATTTCCTTATGACCTCCCAACCCTTCTAGATAGATTCAAAGATTGAGGATCCTAAGGGCCTAAGATCAAAGTATCTTGCAATGATATCATAAAGTGACAATCCTTTCCACACTAGACTTTTTTTGGGAGTGGTCTTGGAAAGGTTATGTCGAATTAGGATTTTCTAAGGATCATTCCCTTGAAGAGCTCTGAATATCCACTTTGCCACCAAAGAAATTCCTTTCCATCTCAAGTCCTTGAGATTGAGTCCCCCATATTATTTTTAAGGTACACCATTGTTATTTTATTGCATGTTTTTTCATGCCCCCTTTTCCATCTGACCATAAAAACTCCTTGATTTTCTTATGAATGTGGCAAAACTAATAGTTAGTGAAGATCTAGATAGAAGTGCAATAAATATTATAAGAGGAAAGGATCTTTTGACATATCTGCACTCTCCTTGCCAATGAGAGGAAGTATCTATTCCATTTCCCCAGGTTTTTGTCAATCTTTCCTCTGACCCATTCCCACATTTCCTTCAAATTGGGTTATATGGAAAAGGGGATTCCCAAATATCTTACCAAGTGGTCTGGTCCTCCCCAAGAGACAAATAATTTGTAGCACCAAGGGGCCAAGTTTGCTTCCCATCCTAAAATGATTGATTTAGGCAATGAGATCTTGCTCCCTGAAGCTTCGCATAACGGATCTAATTTGGCCAAAGTGTCTCCATGTTATCCTGTTCGAACTTAGTAGGGTTCAATTAGGTTTATGGTTATGATGTAATTTATCTTAGTGTTATGGTTAGGTTTTAATTAGTTTGACAATTAAGGTTCCATTTGGTTTAATGTTTTATTAACTCTAGTTTAATGTTCAAATTCAATTTAATTTAGGGTCATGATATAAATTGGTTTAGTTCTAGTGTTATGGTATAATTAGTTTAGGATTAGGGTTCAATTTGGCTTAACATTTAATTAGGTTAAGGGTTACAATTAAATTTAGTTTAGTGTTCAATTATGTTTAGTGTTAGGTTTTAATCTAGTTTAATGTTCAATTAGGTTTAAGGTTAGGTTTCAATTGGTTTACTATTGGGGTTAGGATTCTATTTGGCTTAGGTTAGGTTGAAATTGTTTTAGTGATAGGGTTAGGATTTGCTCTATAATTCAATTGGGTTTGAGGTTAGTATTTGATTTGGATTCAAGTATAGTGATAAGGTTATGGTTCATTTATTTTTTAGTGTTAGGGTTCAATTTTTTTAGGGTCAAGTTACATATAAAATTAGAGTTAGGGTTCGACTTAAAGGATTAAATCTAATATAGTAAGGGTTAGGGTTCATTTTGGTATAGGGTTATTATACAATTTAGTTTACTGTTTTCATTTAGGTATACAGTTAGGGTTTAATTTGGTTTAATTTTTAATTCTAGGTTCAAGATGAGGCTTCAATTTGGTTTAGTGTTAAGGTTAAAATTACATTTTTCTTAAGTTAAGGTTTGATTTATTTTAGTGGTAGGGTTAGGGTACAATTCGGTTTAGGTTTACAATTAGGATTTATTTAGGTTTAATGCTTGATTAGGTTAATGGCTGAGGTTTAATTTCATTTAGGTTTAGAGTTCAATTTTGTTTAGCATTAGGGTACAATTTGGATGAGTATTATTTAGGAGGAATAATTTAAAAAAATGAAAGCCTCAATATTTCTAGGATTTATTTATATATATAATTTATTATATATATGCTAGTAGCATCCACAGTCACAACTCAAAATAAATTAAATGAGGGCTCAATAAGGGTTTTATTAGGTTAACAATCAAGGTTAAATTAGGTTTAGTGTTAGACTTAGGATTCAATTTATTTTAAAGTTGGACTTAGGGTTCAAGTTTTTTAGTGTTTAATTAGGTTTAGCATTGTGGTACATTGTGGTTTATTGTTAAATTAGGTTTAGAGTTAAGATTAAATTTGGTTTAGTGAAAATATGGTAATGACTCAAATTGGTAAATAATATTCATTTGTCTTTAGGATTAGAATTCAATTATTTTTAGCATTATGGTTAGAGTTTAATTTGGTTTATTGCTTTTTTAAAAAAAATTTACAAGCTTAGGGTTCAATTTATTATAGTATCCAATTAGGGTATGATTTAATTTTTCTTAGTGTTAGGCTAAGTTATAATTAGGTTCATCATTAGGGTTTAATGTGATCTATTGCTAGGATTAGATTTCAATTTGGTTTATTGTTTAG
This sequence comes from Cryptomeria japonica, assembly GCF_030272615.1. NCBI lineage: Eukaryota > Viridiplantae > Streptophyta > Pinopsida > Cupressales > Cupressaceae > Cryptomeria > Cryptomeria japonica. The sequence continues at coordinate 371,073,664 of NC_081411.1, forward strand.
TTAGTTTTACGGTTACAATTTCATTTTGTTTAGGTTTAGGGTTCACTTTATTATATTTATTTTTCTATTGAATATAATTGGTAACCATTAAAAAATAGTAGCAAGTCCAAGCATAAAACAAAGTATGGCCAGTCTCTCCTTGAACAGAGTTAAGGAAAGATAAAATAAGAAACCATTGACAAGGCTGACAAAATCACAACTTATTAAAAAGTATATACACTACCACATAACCAGTGACAATACAAAATTATTGTAAAATAAAAAAAATTGATATGAGCAAAGATGGCATAAACATAATATCAACGTCTAATATCCCCTACCAGAGAGCTAAAATCCCCCACAATCCCCATCCACATTGTCCAACCTTGTGGTCCTTCCTTCTACCTTAGTTCTTTGCCCCAAAGGATAGGACCTACATATGGATGGATCATAGGTACAACCACTAGCACGTCTAGTCTTGTTCCTTGTCTATTCTCATTTCTCTAGTGCTAAAAATCCCTCATTAAATTAGCTATTCCTTCCTCAAATGAAGACATCTCCTGGGTGGTCTTGGTCTAGGAGAACCCATGTGATATCTCCCATGTAAAGACAAGTTTGTCCATTGTGCCAAAAGTTTTCAAATTTCCTCCATGCCAATCTCATAGTCAGTATGACCTGCACATTAATATTATGCATAATGAGTCTCCTCAGAGACTCAGAAAGGGATCTATCTCTATCACTAAAAAGACTATCATTCCTAAACTTCCAAATGAGCTAAAAATATTCTAAAGAAAAGATAAACCAAAAAAAAAAATTGTGTATCTTTTTAGGCTATGGATATGGCCAGAGATCACCTTAGAAACCAAAATATTGGTGCCAATAGAAATCCCAAAAATTTACCAGACCTCCCTGGCAAATAAGCAATCGAAGAAAATATGCTTGATAGTCTCAAGAACTTTACAACAAGAGAAAATAGAGATCTCACCATTGGAATTCCTAATGGGGAGTTTATGTAACAACAATAACCATAAAAAGGGCTTTTTTATTGTGCTCATTAAATCTAGTCCACAAGTTGGTAAAAATTTTCTTCCAAAAGTCATGACCTTGATTCAGACCCCAATAGGACTCAAAATGGGACAGTATAAAGGAATAATTAGTAAGGACAACATAAATAGATTTCTCTTTAACATTAGGAAATGAGCGTCCATCAAGCCACTGAAACAAAAGGTATATAGAGTCATCACACAGACAGGTTTTAGGTAGGTCATGATATAATTTGCAACCCAAGTTCCAATCAGATTAACGCATTTATCTTTGAATTATGAGGTGCACACCAAATTAGACAAACGTCCCTCTCTTGTCCACCAGTCATCCCAAAACCTTATATTTCTACCATTTCCTAGAACCCATCGGCTTCCCTGAGAAGTAATGGAAGAGGATTCGAAGAATTTTTCCATAGATCAGAGACAGAAGTTGGGAGGGAATAATTTTCCTGCATTCTTTGGAAGCCATCAATTTGGTATTTGTCCTTAAAAATATCAATACATTCATTGTTCTCTTTTAGACATCTCCATATCTTCTTAGCTATTAAAGCTCTAATAAAGTCTCTCAGATGTCTAATATCCATTCCTCCCCTATTTCTAGGCAAACAAACTTGATCCCAGGTGACCAAATGAAGCCTACTATTGGATTTAGAGCCCTACCAAAGGAGGCACTTATGTATACTTTCCATTCTATCAGAAAATTTGACCCAAATTTGAAATAGACTCATAGCATAAACAAGGAGGTAATAAAGCGAAGCCTTAATTAATTGAAGTTTACTTGCTTAGTTTAACAAAGCTCCTTTCTAACCAGCCAGCTTCCTTTGAAATCTATCAATCGAACTAGACCAAAATGAGTTCGGGGGAAGTCCCACACACAAGGGAAGACCCAAATATGAATTAAGGAGGACACCCATCCTACAAACCCAAATATTGGTAATCTTCATTTTTCTATGCTCGGGACTATTCATGAAGATTATGGAGCTTTTAGAGAGACTAACTTTTTGCCTTGATCCTTTCTCATAAATATCCAATATAACTTTAATATTATTTTCTTCTTTAATCGAACTTCCCCTCATAAGTAGCGTATCATCAACAAATTGCTAGTGGGACCAAATAGTAGCTTAGGATGAAGGCCGCAAAGCCCTCAGATTGCTCTTCCTGATATCTCTTTGGATAATTTTGGTGAAAGCTTCACTCATTAGAATAAATAGGAATGGGGGTAGAGGACCCCCTTGTCTAATAGTCCTCAACACCGAGAAGAAACCAAACGCTGAACCATTGACCAAAACCAAAAATTTGGGAGTGGTAACACATTGATTGATAAGCTGGATGAAATGGTCACCAAAACCAAAGGCTTGGAGCACTTTAAACGATCATAAGCTTTGAGGAGATCCAACTTCAACAAGAATTCCGACTTCTTATTGACAAAAAAAGAATGGACATTCTCATGGACAATAATAATAGAATCCAAAATCTATCTACCAAGAATAAAACCATTCTGATGCTTCGAAATCAAAGAAGGCAACAAAATTTTTAAGCCTACACACAATGATTTTGGTAAAGATTTTATAGATCGAGTTACATAAACTAATGGGTCTAAAGTCCTGAAAGGAGCAGGCATTAGGTTTCTTAGGGATCAGGACAAAAAAGGTAGCATTCAGTTCCTTAAGAAGTGATCTGGAACCAGAGAACTCTCTAGCAACATCCACAACATCCGAACCAATAATGTGCCAAAAAGTTTGAAAGAAAACATAAGGAAACCATTGGGGCCAGGAACTTTATTACCTTCAAAGAAAAAAACTGTAGCTGTAACTTCATCATGAGATGGGGTTCAGGTTAGCTCCTTATTCATATCTTGGGAAACAATACATCTAAACTCTCGCAAGATCTCATATTGAGAATTAACATCAAGAGGGCCATCATTTGAAAGAAAAGTGGAGAAATATCTAATGGCTTCCTAGTTCAACTCCTCCTTCTTATCAATCCATCTGTGATCCACTAAAATTTTATTGATTCTATTAGACGCCCTATGTTTGAGGGTAGTCATATGAAAAAACTTCATGTTTCTATCACCAGATTTGATCCATAAAGCTCTGGACATTTGCTTCCAGAATTCCTCCTCCTTAGAGATGATATCATGAATCTTGGTAAGTAACTCAACTTCTTTATTCATGACCACAGGGTCATACCCCACATCTTGAATATGAGACTAAACATCATCTAAATCTTTCTTAATCTTATATTTTATTTGAAAAATATTGCCAAAGGAAACATTATTCTAGAGTTGGCTATTGGACTTAATATTGGCTAGTTTCTTAGCCACTCTAAACATCGCAGTTCCCTGAATGTCAACATTCCATCATTTAGAGATATTGTCATGAATATTTGGAGCTAAAAGCCACATCTTATCAAACTTGAAGGGGAAGGCCTTTCGTCAGGTCAAATGGGATATACTCAAACAAATTAGAAAATGATCAGACCCAATTCTGGACAACGCATTTAATCTGCATGAAGCATTACGAATCCAGTCAAGGGAAATAATACCTCTGTCCAGTTTGACTTGGATGAGGTCCCCCCCACTTCTTATGTTGGACCAAGTTAATTTATCCCCAAGGAGATCAAGGTCTAGCAAACCCAGAAAATTAATCATATCCGCCAAGTCCTACCTACTATCATCTGAAACAAGCATTCCACCAACCTTTTCCATACTAGATAATGGGGTATTAAAATCCCCCAATAGAATCAATTTTTCATTTGGGAAAGCCATTCTACCATTAATGATAGAGGACCAGAGCATTTTTCTACCACTTTTCCCATTTGGGGCATAGATATTAAAGATGATGCAAGACGATCCCAGAGTATCCATCAAATAGACTAGTAAATCTAGTAGCAATATGATTAGGAGAGGTAAAGATAACCTTACCCAAGAGCCATCTAGGATTGTACAAAGTGGCAATACCACCAGAAGCCCCATCATCATCAACACAATGAGTACCACACTCCTCGAAAACAACCAACTTGATCTTTTCCACTCTAAAACCAGGCATTTTGGTTTCTTGAACAAGAAAAATATTATGCTTTTGATCTCTAACCAGGTTGGATAGAAGATCATGTTTGTGGGGATGATTCAATTCCCTAATATTCCACGAAATGACTTTCATTTGACTGGATGGGGGGAACCAATCCCCATGTCCTGAAGTGTTCTCTGGACTCCATCAGTAATGGAAGCCCGACTATGCTTATCTTTGCTAATCACATTGGGAGGTCTCTCCACTGCCCTCAAATCAGATCTACTATCCGCCTTTTGTTTGTTTCTAGTCTTAACACCACTATAAATCGGTGTTAATAAATGACCATTTGGGGAGTTCCTTTCTCTATGCTTAGTTTTTAGCACAATAAATGGATTTGGATTATCATCATCCTAGGTTGCATCATCAGTAATGTTTGGATCATAAATATTGATTGTTATGTATGCATGATAAAATTTTAGACAATATTATATTTTCAATAGATTGTTTTTTAAATAATATTAATTAAATAAAAGATAGATTCAAAGAGATTCAAATAATTATGTAAATAAATGGGTGAGTAGTTTACAAGAATTTAACTTTTAATTAAATTACATATGAAAGGAACAATTGTTATCCTATTTAATTAGGGATGTATGGTATTGAATTTTAGTTGCCATATTTTAAAAAAAAAGAGACGGTGGATAGGTTGGCTCCTCAAGCCATTCCTCTTATTAATAAAATGTGGAGATTTTGGAATCTTAATCTGTCTAGAAGTATGATTGTTAGTTCACTAGGTGTTGGCAAATTATCATTTTTTTCTATTGAATAATTATTTTTAATGATTGGGTTCGATCTCATATGTCTTGAAACATTTTTTTCTATGTATTCTGCTACTCTTCATGGAATTTGTCAAAAAATTTCTTTTTATTTTAATATAATGGATGTTGACCCTTCAAGTTATTTAATTACCCCAAAAAATAATTGTTATGACCAACACCCTTTCTCAAAAACCTAGTTTTTGTTGAGTTTTAATTGTTTCAGCTTATTGAAAAATCTCTATCGCATACAATTTGATAAAAAAACACACTTATAATGTTACTTTTAAGGTAGCTAAAGGCATAAATTTGATCCAAGAGCACTGGGGTGAATAAAAAAGTCAACACAACAAAAAGATGTTGATCGTATGTGGGTGTACCTGTTTGGCTTCCCCAAAAATATTGGAGCCCTAGCACCCTAAATAGTATACTTGACTCTTTTGGTGTGCTTATTACTTTTGACAAAGTTACTCTACAAAAATCTTACCTCATTATTGATATACTTTATGATAATATTAATACTCAAAAAATAAATTTTGTTTTAATTTTGTCTAGATTCTTGGCGCCATATTTCTAGGTCATATGGTTTGTTTTAGAAAAATCAATAGACTAATTTACTAGCTTATATATATTTATAATATATATAGAATAAGCGAAGAGATATCTTTCTAGAGGCACTTATTTTTTATTAATTTATTAATATTAAAGTGTAATAGGCACCTCAAGAAGGATATCTCTTGGCTTATTCTATATATATTATTAAATATATATAAGCTAGTAGCAGTCACAACGTGAATTGAAAGACATGACATAAAGTAATTTCAAATTATATATTGTTGTATAGCTATATATTTTGGATTGGTATAGTGTTAGATTTAGGATTCCATTTGGTTCAATTCTAGATTTAGAATTATAGCTAGGATTGGAATCAAAATAGTATGCCTAATTTAATAAGGATTAGGGTTCATTTTGGTTTACTATTAGGGTTAGGATTTGATTTGGTTTAAAATAGTAGGCCTAATTCAATAAGGAATAGGGTTCATTTTGTCTTTCTATTAGGGTTAGGGTTAGGGTTATAGTTAGGGTTTACATCATTTTTGGGGTTAGGTTAATAGTTAGTGTTTGGATTTACATCATGTTTAGTGTAACAGTTAGCGTTAAGATTGTGATTAGGCTAGGATTTAGGGTTATGGTTAGGATTATGTGTAGGGTTATGGTTTATATCATAGGGCTATGATCTAGGGTTAGGATTATAATTAGGGTTTACATCATTGTTAGGGTTAGGTTAATGATTAGGGTTTGGATTTACTTCATAATTAGGATTAGGGATAGGGTTAAGATTGTGGTTAGGCTTTGGATTTATCATTATGGTGAGGATTATGTCTAGGGTTAAGGTTAGAGTTAGGATTATAGTTAGGGTTTACATCATTGTTAAGGTTAGGTTAATGGTTAGGGTTTAGATTTACATCATAGTAAGGGTTAAGGTTCTAGTTAGGCTTAATTTTTTAGGTATATGGTTAGGATTATCTCTATGATTAGAGTTTATATCATAAGGTTAGGGTTATGATTACGGTTAGGGTTAGGGTTTATGGTTACGGTTATGATTACGGTTACGGTTAAGGGTTAGGATTAGGATTATAGTTAGGGTTTACATTATTTTTTAGGGTTAGGTTAATGGTTAGGATTTGGATTTACATCATATTTAGTGTTACAGTTAATGTTAAGGTTGTGGTTAGGCTTAGGATTTAGGGTTATGGTTAAGATTATCTATACGGTTAGGACCTTTATATCATAGGTCTAGGGTTAGGGTTAGGATTATAGGTAGGGTTTATATCATTGTTAGGGTTAGTTTAATGGACAAGGTTTGTATTTACAACATGATCAGGGTTAGGGTTAAGATTATGGTTAGGATTAGGATTTACATTTATGGTTAGTTTTATGTTTAGGGTTACAGTTTATAGATAACGGTGTTAGGGTTAGGGTTAACACAATGGTTAGGGTTATGGTTAAGTTTAAGATTGTGGTTAGGCTTAATATTTAGAATTATGGTTAGGATTATGTCTAGGGTTAGGATTTATATCATAGGATTAGGGTTAGGGTTAGGATTATAGATAGATTTTATATCATTATTAGGGTTAGGGTTAGGGTTGAGGCTATGTTTAGACTTAGGATTTATGGTTATGGTTAGGATTATGTGTACGGTTACAATGCATATCATAGGGTTATATTTAGGGTTAAGGGTCAGGGTTAGGGTTATAGTTATGATTTGTATCACTTTCAGGGTTAGGTTAATGGTTATTGTTAGGATTGTAGTAAGGGTTTATATCATTGTTAGTATTACGTTAATGGTTTGGGTTTAGATTTAGGGTTTAAAATTACAGTTAGGGTTACAATTGTTGTTAGGCTTAGGATTTAGTATTATTGTTATGATTATTTCTAGGTTTAGGGTTTATATCATGGGATTAGGATAAGGATTTATGATTATCGTTAGTTTTACATTTAGGGTTAGGGTTTATATCACAATGTTAGGGTTAGGATTAGCATGAGGGTTAAGGTTATGGTTAAGTTTATGATTGTGCTTCAAAGGCTTAATATCAGGATTAGGATTATGGTTAATATTAGGATTATGATTTACGATTATGGTTAATTTTATGTTTAGGGGTGGGGTTTATATCACAATGTTAGGGTTAGGGTTTATATTAGAGGGTTAGAGTTAAGGTTAAGGGTTAGGGTTAGGATTATTGTTAGGGTTTACATCATTGTTAAGGTTAGGCTAATGGTTGGGATTTAGATTTATATCATGGTTAGGATTAAGGTTAGGGAAAGGGTTAAAATTATGGTTAGGCTTAGGATTTAGGGTTACATTTAGTATTGTGTCTAGGGTTGGGGTTAATATTTATAGTTATGGTTATGGTTTGGATTTATAGTTATGGTTTACATCACTCTTAGGGTTATGTTAATGGTTAGGGTTAGGGTTAGGTTTACAATTGTTGTCAAGATTAGGATTTAGTGTTATTGTTATGATTATTTTTTATGATTAAGCTTTATATCATGGGATTAGGATTAGGGTTAGGATTAGGATTTATGATTATGGTTAGTTTTGTGTTTAGGGTTAGGGTTTATATCACAATGTTATAATAGAGGTTAAGGGTTTAAGGTTTATATTAGAGGGTTAGAGTTACAGTTAAGGGTTAGGGTTGGGGTTGTAGTTAGGGTTTACATCATTGTTAGTGTTAGGCTAATGGTTAGGGTTTGGATCTATAACATGGTTAGGGTTAAGGTTAGGGACAGGGTTAAGATTATGGTTAGGCTTAGGATTAGGTTTATATTTAGGATTATGTCTAGGGTTAGGATTTATATCATAGTTTAAGTGGTAGTGTTAAGGGTTAGGGTTAGGATTGTAGTAAGGGTGAAGTTAGGGTTATATTTAAGTTTAGGGTCAAGTTATGGTTTAGAGTTCAATCAGGTCTAGATTAAAGATATTGTCAAAAATAGAAATATCAAATTACTATTGATGATACTCATTTATTCTTATTTATGTAATTTATTTATTAATAGAGTATATTTTGATACAACCTTTGTTAATTTTATTATTATTCAAATATTTTTAAAATATTTTATTGATGTTTCAAATCATTTCATAAAGGTTAAACCCTTAATTAAGTATTTGATTTTATTATCATTAGGGTTTGATAAGAATTCAACTAAGATTTTGGCTTAATTACTGTTAGGGTTAGGGTTAGAATAAAGGTTATGAGTAAGATAATTTTAATTATAAGAAACTTTAAACTATTTTAAAATATCTATATTTTAAATTTATAGTAAAAATACTATTTCAATTAAAAGTGAGTTTAAGCTATTTTAAAATGTCTTTCTTTCATTAGAACAAAGTTTCAAGGTAATTATTTCATAAAAATATTGAAATAAGGAAACAAAATATTCATAAGAAAAGTACATAATAATAAAGATTCTTTTAATATTCTATAAAAAATGATAATAAGTGTTATGATTACATTATCAGAGAATAGTTACCTAATTAGGTTTTGGATTTAGGGTTTAAGGTTAGGGTTAGGGTTACGATTGTTGTTAGGGTTAGGATTTAGTGTTATTGTTATGATTATCTCTTGGGTTAGGGTTTATTTAATGGGATTAGGATCAAGGATAGGATTAGGATTTACGATTATGGTTAATTTGATGTTTAGGGGTAGGATTTATGTCACAATGTTAGGGCTAGGGTTTATATTAGAGGGTTAGAGTTAAGATTAAGGGTAAGGGTTAGGAATATTGTTAGGGTTTACATCATTGTTAAGGTTAGGCTAATGGTTGGTACTTAGATTTATATCATGGTTAGGATTAAGGTTAGGGAAAGGGTTAAGATTATTGTTAGGCTTAGGATTTAGGGTTACATTTAGGATTGTGTCTAGGGCTAGGGTTTATATTTATAGTTATGGTTTGCATCACTTTTAGGGTTGGGTTAATAGTTAGGATTAGAATTGCAGTAAGGGTTTACATCATTGTTAGGGTTAGGTTAATGGTTAGGTTTTTGATTTAGGGTTAAGGTTAGGGTTAGGTTTACAATTTTTGTCAGGATTAGGATTTAGTGTTATTGTTATGATTATTTTTATGGTTAAGCTTTATATCATGGGATTAGGATTTACGATAATGGTTAGTTTTTTGTTTAGGGTTAGGGTTTATATCATAATGTTAGGATAGGGGTTAAGGGTTTAAGGTTTATATTAGAGGGTTAGAGTTATAGTTAAGGGTTAGGGTTAGGGTTGTAGTTAGGGTTTACATCATTGTTAGGGTTAGGCTAATGGTTAGGGTTTGGATTTATATCATGGTTAGGCTTAAGGTTAGGGATAGGGTTAAGATTATGGTTAGGCTTACGATTAGGGTTATGTTTAGGATTATGTAAAGGGTTAGGATTTATATCATAGGTTAAGTGGTAGTGTTAAGGGTTAGGGTTATATTTAAGTTTAGGGTCAAGTTATGGTTAAGAGTTGAATTAGCTCTAGATTAGAGATATTGTCAAAAATAGAAATATGAAATTACTATTGATGATACTCATTTATTCTTATTTATCTAATATATTTATGAATAAAGTATATTTTGATACAACCTTTGTTAATTTTATTATTATTCAAATAATTTTTAAATGTTTTATTGATGTTTAAAATTATTTCATAAAAGGTTAAACCCTTAATTAAGTATTCGATTTTATTATCATTATAGTTTGATAAGAATTCAACTAATACTTTGGCTTAATTATCATTAGGGTTAGGGTTAGAATAAAGGTTATGAGTAATTTAATTTTAATTATAAGAAACTTTAAACTATTTTAAAATGTCTATATTTAAAATTTATAGTAAAAATACCATTTCAATTAAAAGACTGTTTAAGCTATTTAAAATGTCTTTATTTCTTTAGAACAAAGTTTCAAGATAAATATTTCATAAAAATATTGAAATAAAGAAACAAAATATTCATAAGAAAAGTACATAATAATAAAGATTCTTTTAACATTTTATTAAAAATGATAATAAGTGTTATGAATGGAGAATAGTTACCTAATTGGATTTTGGATTTAGGGTCTAAGGTTAGGGTTAGGGTTACATTGTTTTTAGGGTTAAGATTTAGTGTTATTGTTATTATTATCTATAGGGTTAGGGTTTATATCATGGGATTAAGATAAGGGTTAGGATTAGGATTTAAGATTCTGGTTAATTTGATGTTTAGGGGTAGGCTTTATATCACAATGTTAGGGTTAGGGTTTATATTAGAGGGTTAGAGTTAGGGTTAAGGGTTAGGGTTAGGATTATAGTTAGGGCTTATATCATTGTTAAGGTTAGGCTAATGGTTGGGATTTAGATTTATATCATGGTTAGGATTAAGGTTAGGGAAAGGGTTAAGATTATAGTTAGGCTAAGGATTTAGGGTTACATTTAGGATTGTCTCTAGGGTTAGGGTTTATATTTATAGTTATGGTTATGGTTTGGATTTATAGTTATGGTTTGCATCAATTTTAGGGTTAGGTTAATGGTTATGGTTAGGATTGTTGTAAGGGTTTACATGATTTTTAGAGTAAAGTTAATGGTTAGGTTTTTGATTTAGGGTTAAGGTTAGGGTTAGGTTTACAATTGTTGTTAAATGAATCAAAAATTAGTTTTAGAATAAATTTAAAACTAAAATTTATATAACTTTAAATTATTAGAGTGTGCTTAGTTTTAGAATAAATTTAAAACTAAAACTTTTATCAAACCCTAATGGTAATCAAACCAAAAAAATAATTAAGGGTTTAAACTTTTCTATATAATTTAAAAAATATAAATGAATAATGCATTAATAATACTTATTTATAGATTTAAAACTAAAACTTACATGACTTTTGAATTAGAGTATGCTTTTAGTTGTGAAATTAAAAAATGAAATAAAATTTATCAAAATATATAAACAAAATTTCTACTCTACCCTTTTTGTTTTTGCGTGAAAATCAATTTTCATTTTAAAATTAAAATAAATTTATTTTTTTATGTTTATAAATGAATCAACAATTAGATTTAGAATAAATTTAAAACTAAAACTTATATAACTTTCAATTAGAGTATTCTTTTATTGTAACATTGAAAAAAATAAAGAAATTAATTTAGACATACTGATATACAATTCAAATGAGTTTATTCAAATTTAAAATAAGCCATATTAACATCTCAATACTCAAGTGCAACATATACAAAAATATAAAATGCAAAACCCTAAATTAAAAACAAAAAAATCAAACATTACTCCAATCCAGAAGCCTCTCATCCTAAAATTGTTTGAGAATAAAAACTTCCGTGAACCATTGCATAGGAAACTCTTGTGAATGAAAACATATTTAACAATTTCCTCCAATTTTCCAACTCCAACTTCCTCCAATTTTCCAACTCCAATCTAGAAGCCTCTCCTCCTAAAATTGTTTGAGAATAAAAAATTTCATGAACGGTTGCACAACCAGATCCTGTGAATGAAAACATATTTAACAATTTCTTCCAATTTTCCAATTCCAACTTCCTCCAATTTTCCAACTCCAATCCAGAAGCCTCTCCTCCTAAAATTGTTTGAGAATAAAAAATTTCATGAACCGTTGCACAACCAACTCCCGTGAATGAAAACATATTTAATAAATTAGTAGTTATTCAAGAAAATACTTTTCAAATTATTTGTTAACCCCCAAATGTTTACACATAAAATTGTTGCGATTGTAAAAGCCTCTTGGCTTAAAAAAACCAAAATATAAACCAAATATAATGAACTGGTTGGCTGCAACTCAAATTCTTGAATCAGTCTGAGAAGAACAAAATATAGGAGGGGAGGATCTTGGAAGACCAATATTCTAAATGAATAGCAAGGAAGCCAAGCAATCTAGTTAAAATTTTAATAGAAATATTTTACACTCACAGGGAAGAAAAGATATTAAATGTTAACCTGGAAAAATTCACAAATTCACAAATGTTAAAGAATCCCTTCGCAACCACAATCTATATCAACCCTCCTCTACCAAATCATTGCTCCAATCTCTTATAATTTAGAATAAAATTTTTGATGAATCATTGCACAACCAGCTCCTATGAATGGAAACATATTTCATTATTATTATTCATACAATAATCACATACAAAAAAATACATGTGAAATTATTTGTAAACCCCTAAATGTTGATGCATAAATTTTTTGCCATTGTATAAATGAATAGCAATAGAAATGAATAGCAAGGAAGCCAAGCAATCTAGAAAAATTCACAAAAGAAAAGATATTAAATGTCAACCTAGAAAAATTCACAAATTCACAAATGCTAAAGAATCCCTCTACAACCCCAATCGAGATCAACTCTCCTCTACCCAATCATTGCTCCAATCTTCTAAAATTTCATCCAATCTTTGAACTCCAACCAAGAAGCATTTCCTCTAGAATTTTTTTTAGAATAAAAACTTTCATGAACCGTTATACAATAATCACATATAGGAAAATACACGTCAAATTTTTTGAAAACCCTCAAATGATGACGCATAAATTTTCTGCCATTGTAGAAGCCTCTCGGCTTAATAATATCTTTTAACAAATTATAAATATAATTTTTTTTCATAAAATTACTGTAATGGTGAAAATTAGGGTTTCAACCATTAGATGTAGTAAAACATCTAATTTTTCTTAGGGAGCACTACATTAGGGAAAAATAGTAATTAAATAGATCTAAACCTAGTAGATCTAGATTCTAATCAAATTCCATGGGGTTTTGAATGTGCCTCTTCTTTCCCTTAAGTTGAATTGAAATATTGAAGATGCTAAAATTAGGGTAAAAGTGCTTAAATGAAGGTTAAAATGCAAAAACATGAGCTAGTAATGTAAGTAGATTCAAATACTCCTCAAAAGAGCTCCCGAAATGTTAGGACTATGGTGCTGATCACCCTAGTCCTCCAACAAATTTTCATTCCGAAGGTGGACTGATTCTTCACTATAAATAATGCTTATCCTAAAGATCACAACTCTCTACTTATATCCTACACACAAAAAGAAATGGAAATAGGTTGGGAATAGGGGTTTTCCTAAGTCATACCATGGTTTAGGAATTAAGATTGAATGGAATGTTTCAAAGACTAAAAACAAATGGAAATATATACCTTAGATTTTGAATTTTTGATAACAATGTTTTACTTCTTGAATGTAATCACATATGTTGTATGAAATGGCATGAACATGAAAAAAACTAATTACACCCACATGCTTGCATATGAATGATGTAATTTTATTCACAATGGTTTAATGAAGAATATATATCCTTCAAGATCTCTAGAAATGCTTGATGATGAATGCTTGAACACTTGATTGGTTTAGGTTGACTACTCACGATACTTAGAGTCCAAGCTTCAAAATGAGCTGAGAAGGATGCCTTACACGTGGATTTTAAAATTTAATTTAACTTTTAGGCTAACCTAGAATTGATATAATTTCACACAAATAAAGCTTTAAACATTATAACACTACCAAAACATAATCCTGAATTTCAGGGAGAAAAAGTCGGGACCATTGTGTTGCGCCATGGTCTAGCCGATTTTTTTCAAAATTTATAGGGATGCAAGGTATCATAATAAAAAATTCAATCCTATCTCGGTGTGAAAATTCAAGGGGCTTAGATACATGAAATATGATTTGGGAGTTGAAATTAGGGCAAGATTAAGGAAAAAATAGGATAAAATGATCAAGGGCGCACCTAGAATTAAGGGCCCAAATAAGAGTGTGATGATGTAATAAAGTTAAATAAGACCCATAATATTTAATTAAATATTAATTAATTATAATAAAGGTCCTATAATGCATAGAGGAAAGGGAAATACTAAAATAGGTGCTAGGAGTATGTGAAATTGGACACACTAATAAAGGGTGTACAATTTACAATGCTACAATTATAAATGCAATAGAATATTATTCAAAAGAAAATACAAGGACACATAACACAAGGGTTTAGTACTAAAAATAAGACCTAAAGTCAACTGGCCGAAGAGATGTCGATAATCAAAATGCCTCAACCAGTAATATCATTCTTTGAAAAAGCCATCTCAAGGACACAAGTGATCACATAAAAGAGAAAAGCACACACCATCCATGAACTACAAATAGAAAATATATGAGCTCATGAGAAGAGAAGAGAGGAGCATGAAAACACCCTAGATGTCTTTTTCTAAATGATCCATAAGAATAATGATGAGAGAGGACATAGATACTCACCCCTAGTTGTGTTTTTCTAGGTGATCCAGGTTGGGGAGGAGAGTAGGAATAGTCTAGTTGTGTTTTGCTAGTTCCAATCATCCTTGTGTGTGTGTACAAGTGATCTTTGGTTTCAAGTATATAGTACCTCGGATACGAGTTTTTTTCCTCTGGTTTCTAGTGTGCATCAACTTATTGAAGACATGTAATGTAAATGCAAATGCCAAGGGGGAAGTGACAAATACATGCTTGGTTTCGAGGACATCCGATGTAAGAGTTTTTTTTCTCTAGTTTTGGTGATTAGTAACCTTGTTTAAGACAAAAATCAATTTTGCATCTGGTTTCAGGCATGAAGAATCTTGATTTAAAAGTTTTTTTTTCTTGGGTTTCGAGGATGAACACCACACTTAAGACATGCAAGGATATAGGATAATATGGTACAAAGGGAGTGATATGGGTTCTTCCCCCCTTAAGATGTCAACATAGCCCTATTTTCATGACTTAAAGAAGCTTAGAGAGAAGGATACCTAACCTTAAACACTAAGGAGATATCCTTTAGACAATAATGTTTATAAACCTGAGCTAAAGAGGGAATACTCCTATAAGAAAGGACAAGATAGTTGAAAAAGATATATCTTTCAACAAATGTAAAGGGGATCCTTGGAGGAGAAGAGATCTATGCTCAAAATACATTTACCTCCACGAGGAGTTTCTTGAACAAACATAACATATTTTACCAAAAGAAAGGATTAAGAACAATAATTTATATCTTCATCCTATTGCTAGGTGAAAGATATTGACAAAATTTTGTCCCAATGTGAGCGGTAAGCTTATGATAGATGTATATTACCAAGTGATAAAGAGGTTGTAGTCAATGATACACACCTCTTTCATAAGATGGAATCTTCAAATAGGCAACAAATTCACAAAAGGATTAACATCAAATAATAAACAAACACCACTCAACAAAAAAGAAGTGGATAGTAGGGGCCTGCATGCACACCCAGATCTGAGGAATGAAATAGAGATAAAAGTTGTGTTGGCCCCTACTATTCTATGGGCCCGTACTATTCTAATGTGGGGATCCTTAAAAAAAAGATTAAACATAAGAAAATACACAATATACTAACATGAATGAATATTTAATGCAAGAAAAGATATTAATATATATTAATTGAAACTCTAAATATGAGGTAAACTTCAAAGAGAAAGAGAGAATTAGAAGAAGGATCACAAACTCTCTTAAGGAGACATAAATCATAAGAGATATACAATTCCATGCAAGAAAAGACATCAAAGTATGAAAATTGCAACCCCTAAAGGAAATAGTGAAACCATGAAAGAAGATAGGACAATAGTCTTGCCCCCCAAGAATAGAGACAAGAATGAATTTATAAACTATTATGTTTCTCACTAAGTATGATTGCACCTAAAATTGTACCACCATGAATGCCAATGATCTCCCAATAGGTAAGATAACAATGTCACATAGTGACGAGCAACATACTAGGATCTTGAATATCATTTGAAATGATTAGGAAAAATATGCCATCCATCATCACCTATTACTTTTATGTTATTCTTATGGTCTTAAGAGAAACAAACTGGGAATCTAGATTTTGAAATAGTCTAGAAGGGAACCTAAAATTTTGAACTTGAACTAGGAGGACCAGGGTGTTGGGCACCATGGTCCTGAGGAGGACTAGGGTGCTAGACACCATTGTCTTGGGACAAGGGTACTAGGAACCCTAGTCTATGGGTACCAAGATGAAGTTTCAAGTTGCAATTAAGACAATTGAATAGAAGAATAACTTATGGGAATGCCATAAGGGAATGAGAAGATCTAAATTCGCTAGTCAATGGAGGAGGGAATGTTGACAAAGGAAGAGGTTGGAAACCCAAATTTTTATTAGAAATGTTTTATTTCTTATGACATTAAATATTTTGTTGCACACATGTCCTAAAACATGTCCATTGTATCCATGTGTAGATGCTGAAATGTCTAGAGGAGAGGGTTCATTATTAGTATCAAAATTCAAAAATCATTCATCATTATCAAGACTTGTGTTGGAAGTAGAATTGGGAATTGGTTTAGAAGCTTAGATAGAAGACACAAAAGGCTCCTTCAAGGCTTAATTCTTAAATTGAGGGATCTTATTTACCTATCTAAGGAGGGTGTAAAGCCTAGTGTACCCCAATTGCTTGCTAGAGAAGCATCATTAATAGGAGATGGTATTGTTGAGGGAATCATAGTACTAAAGGGGGAAATATATCCCACTTTATCATGAGTAAAATTGTAAGAATTAGAATTAGCCTTTATTGTGTGAAGTTAATTGTTATATATAAATTTTATTGTGCGATGAAGGGTATAAGGGACTGCTTTCATAGCATGAATCCATGACCTACTTAGAAGAAGGTTATAATTAGGACAGTTGGGTATGACATGAATACGAGTAGGAAAAGTCACGAGTCCTACTTTAATAGGTAGTATGACTATAGCCAATGACTCTCTAGAAACATTATCAAAGCCATGCACACAAAGAGGATCAGATTGAATAGAATAATAATAAGGTAATTTACCTTATCTAATAAGTCAACACAACAAAGGTTAAGAGATGACCCATTGCTAATTAAAGTACCTCTTATCTTTTGTTCATAAATGTAAGGAGTAATCTAAGGGAATCATCTCTATTTTTAACCTCTATAGAAGCCAATTCATCTTGTGAGAATGTAATATCATCCAATTTAGAAGAACAGTGATGAATCACCCTTTGTAAGGCTTCTTGGATCAACATATGATATGAAGGTGAAGTTTCAATCAAGTCCCAAAGGGAAATATTAGCTAATATATCATGAAGCTTCTCCATAAGATTAGGTTCCCTATCAACATGTTTTATAGGATGAGGGGGGGAAGGTAGGGAGGTTCTTTCTTTTCGGCACAAGTATTAAATTAATAATGTATTTTAGAACCATATTTTTGTTCTAGTTGTGTTTCCATATACTTCTTTCACATATGTATTTTGTAGCTTGTAGGATATTAGGAGGTTTTTTAGGTCTAGGCTTATCATAAGTAGAAGCATGAATGGTATTGAATTGATTAGGTTGTTTTATCTCTAAGGATATATCTTGAGAAGGCACAATATCAAGGAAATTGTTAATATTTTTTTCTTCTTGTTCCAAAGCATCTTTATGGGTAATACAGGATTTAGGAGAAGGATAAACATAAATCATTAATGCTTCATCTCTAGTGGGAAATTCATTGATTTGACAAGAGGGTATTCTATAAATAGGAAAGGTAGTGACAATATCATCTATTTGTAGAAAATGTTCTTTATGGGGGACATATATTTTAGGAGGAAGATGAACATCATTCTTCTAAAGTTCATGCTTATGAAGGATATCTTGGAAATAAGTGTTCATAACCACTTCTTGCACCAATGTGCCCACATTCGTAATACCAAATTTGGGAGAGAATAACTCAATGTCGATCAATAATTTTTCTCTAGGAGAAGTACCATATATGGAAGGTAGGGTAGCATGAATGAAGGTGTTTATGATATCCTCCTCTTCCTCTAAGTTACTCTCATGGGAGAGGCACATTTTAGGAGAAATATCAACATTATTCTTCAAATATTCTTCATCCTTAGAAGGGAGAGGTTTGAAAGAAGTGCTAATCATTCCTTTTGGATCTAAAATGTTCTCATGAGTAGGAGAGCACTTAGGATAGGTATAGAGTGAAACAAGGGAGGATAATCCATTATCACATCTATGAAATAAATGCATCATGCCAATAATTTGATTTTTTCAAATGGTAACTATGCAAATGTGAAATTTTGATGATGTTTTCACTATTTCAAGTACATAAATAATTATTGGATGCATCTAAATCTGAACATAACATGTTAGAACAATCATAAGTAAAAAAACTTATGCAACCCACAAAAAATTAACCAAAATAAATTAGGGTTTTTGTGATTCACACCTCTAAATTTATCTAATTTGATTAAAATAAGCTCTATGAGTGCAAAATTAAAATTAATAATGTTCACAAATTATATCTGAATCAATTAATCCAAATTAGACAACTCACAAGCTCAATTTTAGAATTAAAAATAGCATTTTAATGAATTTAACCTCTAATTTATTTTTTTAAATTCAATTGAAAATTAAACTTGTAAATGTAAATTTGAATTTTAAATTGCATAAACACTCAATTTGAGAACATAAATAAAAATAAAGGTGTAAAGATTTAGTTTCTGCAAAATGTAATGGTAAAAGTTAGGTTCTCCACCATTGGATGTAGTAAAACATCTTATTTTTCTTAAGGCCCACTACATTAGGGAAATATAAGAATTTGATAAATCTAAACCTAGTAGATCCTTATTTTGATAAAATTCTACGGGGTCTTGATTGTGTCTCTTATTTCCCTTAAGTTGAATTGAATTATTGAAAATGTTGAAATTAGGGTAAATATGTTGAAATGAACGTAAAAATGCAGAAATAGTGAGCTATAGTCATTGAGTTGAGCCATGAACCTGGATCTAAGCAATGTAAGTATATTTGAACCTACTCGAAAGAAATCCCAGGATTGATTCTTCACTATAAATAATGCTTATCTTAAAGATTGCGGCTTTGTACCTATTTCCTACACACTAAATGAAGGGGAAATAGGTTGGGAATAAGGGATTGCCTAAGTCAGACCACGATTTAGGAATTAACCTTGAGTAGAATGTTGCAAATACTAAAATAAATAATTGGACAGATATACCTCATAACTACAATTGTTGAAAATGATGCTTTGCTTCTTGAATGTAATCACATATGCTGTATGAAATAGCATGGACATGAGAAAACCATAATCACACACACATTCTTGCATATGAATTATGTAATGTTCCCCACAATAGTTGAATGAAGAATATGCAACCTTCAAGATCTCTAGAAATGTTTGATGATGAATGATTGAACACTTGAATGCTTTAGGTTGAATACTTACGTTGCTTAGAGTCTTATCTTCAAAATGAGTTGAGAAGGATGCCTTATATAGGGATTTTATAATTAAAATCACCTTTATGCTGACCTAAAATTGATATAATTTCACACAAAGTAAGATTTAAACATTATAACATCGCCAAAATATGATCCTAAAATTCAGGGAGAAAAAGTCGAGACCATGGTACTATCCCATGGTCCAATCAACGCTTTTCCAAATTTGTAGGGATGTAAGGTATCATGATTACAAAGTCAATCCTAGCTCAGTCTGATAATTCAAGGTGTTTAAGTATGTGAAATATGCTTTGGGAGTTGAAATTAGGGAAAAATTAAGGAAAAACCATGATAAAATGATTAAGGGAACACCTAGAATTAAGGACCCAAATAAGAGTGTGATGATGTAATAAAGTGAAATAAGACCCATAATATTGAATTAAATATTAATTAATTACAATAAAGGTCCTCTAATGCATAGAGGAAAGGGAAATACTTAAATAGGTGCTAGGAGAGTGTGAAATTGGACACATTAATAAAGGGTGTACAATTTACAATGCTACAATTACTAATGTAATAGAATATTATTGAAGATAAAATTTTGTATACTGAATGGATAAAAAATATCAATGGGAGATGCAATGTGAAAAGAAAAATGAAGACCATAAATATAGAATAGCTTATAAATTTTAAACATTGCTAAGAAAATATACACCATCATAAATGTAGAGCAAATGGTAAGAGAACTACTAAGCATAGATAGACCGAATAAACCATATCCCTACAAGTCATTCCAGACATAAATATGTAAAAATTCTATGAGTAGTTTGTAGGGAGCAAAAGACCCACATATAACTTGTTGCATAAGTGATGATGAGTGCACATCAAAATAAGAAAAAATAAGAAAAGATAGAAGGTAAGAAAGATTAGAATGTTTTGATGGATATGGAGATCAGGTTGACTTAGAGATCATATCTCTTTTTATATTTTTTATCTTGTTTTCAATTTGTTTTCTTATTTTTTGGTTTTTTCAGCTGCTTGTTTTCGAAGTTTTATTTATTGGTGAGATGCTACAACCTTTATAAAATATTATTTTATTATATTGTTTATGTAGAGAAAAAGATAAGACCTCTATATTAAGGCATAATGTAATCATTTGGATAAATAATATTTCTTGTTTGTGTCTTGAGTGATTTTAAATTCTACAGGGTGAACTCACAAAGTTGGTTCCCACTTTTTGGTACATCCTGATTTTTGCTGAAATCATACATTTTTTGGAAAATATAATTATTTAAGTTTTAAGAGGTCCCATTTGAAGTAATTAATTGAAGAGAGTTAGATCAAAGGCTCTTAGATCAAAATTTCATGGATAGAACCTCTCTACTTCTAAATCATACTTGCAATGGAGTCTACTTTGCATCTATCAAATGTTGACAAAAAACCAATTTTACATTAGCTTTTGAGGGGTCAAATGAATTCATTTAGAAGTTTTGTTTTCTTAAGGATTTAGTCATTATTATAAGCTTTCTAAATAGTATAATTTTTAATATATTTAAGTTCATTAATATATTTTTATTTTATTTTTTATGAATGTAGGTTTTTCACCGAACATGAACTTCTTTGTTCAATGCATTGTAAAAAATAGAAAACTAATTCAAAAAAATTCTGAAAAATATCTATGCCCTAGGTATTGATGTCTTCTTTCTAACAAAAAAAATAAAACTTAATTTTGATATAAATAGAGCAATTTATGTGTTCAAACGTACACCTATATCTAAATTATAATTAGTCGGACTTCAAAACTTAATAAAATAAAAAATATTCAACATATCACTATCAAACCAACTACATGCCCTGGGTATTGATGTTACAAACCAAAATTTAAAAGAGATAAGTTTTTATCATTTATAGAAAAAACTTTATACTTTTCGGGATGCACATCACTCTTAAAAAATGTTGTTTGCTGTAAAAAACTACTTTTGAGGGAGATGGAAAAATCAATAAAATTTTATTCAAAAAAATTTGAAAAATATATATTTAGAATCTACAAAAAGGATGTTACAAATCACTAGTTTACATCATCTTCAAATTCTTAATGATTTAAAAGTTATAGGTGTTAGAAAGCGAAGGTTTTTTGCAAAATGTTCATCTAAGTGTCAAAGTTGGTCAAAAAGTGGGAACCAGTATTGTGAATTCACCCTACAAAATGGTATTAGAGCAATTTTGGGGCTCACTCCCTCGCAAGAGACATCACACACTAATGGATTTTATTTTAAAAGTCTATTTTCCTTCTTGCAAGTTGCAAAAAACTGATGAATCACTTAGTGTGATTCAAGACGTTTATGATAAAAAAATACACACATATTCGAATCCAAAAAAATTCAAAAGAATGCAACATGGATTGTGGAAATCTCATAGTATTAATATTTATCAAATAATATCCCATAGTAAAAGTATATTCATTAAAGCAAAATTACATTTAAAGTCATAATAATTATTAATTAATTATTAATTTAGTTTACAACACATAGGATATAATTAATATTATTGAATAAGAGAGCACTCAAATAGATTATTATATAGTACCAACATCAAAACAAGACTTACAACTAGGTATTGTTCACATGACAAATGTGACAGATAATAATTAAAACTAGGTCATTGTCCCTAAGTTAAGACAATGGCTAGGGCTAGATACATTTTGGGCCTTGTATTGTCTCTTATACAACCATTGGGAATTAAAGAAATGCTCAAACCTATAAAAGTAGGTGGAATAGATGTTCGGTGCCAACAATCATGGAAAAAAACATGTTGTACACACACACAAATATATATATATATATATATATATATATATATTACACACACACACATATAATTCCATCTAGTGAAAGGAAATCATGATGTCATATGGAGCTCATGAATGAGTAATACGAAATCATTCCTTTCACCCTACCACAAGAAAAATATGCAATAAAGATCTATTCCAAAAATAGCATTTACAGTCAACAATCACATGTTGCTATAAATAGAAACTACTAAAAATAAAGAATTTTTCCAAATGCAAAATTATGCTAATTGGGGACAGATAAATTTACCAAAAATAGACACTGATAAAATAAACATTTCTAAAAATAGTAAGTTCTAGAAAACCACCAAAATTTCACCGGTAGGTACTTTGGAAGATTTCTTTTTCTACACCTAATCAAGGATTAACATCTCATAAAACATCATAATAAATCATCGATACAAATAATCCAAATCATACGTATAACGTCACTAACATCAATATATTTATCTCAATTGAAATATGACAGGAGAAACATATGAGAATAAATTAGTCCAACAACTTGAATGTATCCATACACACATAGACACAAAATAAATCACATATAAAGAGTCAAAACATAGTGTAACAAGCCTCGCATACAAGGCATGGAATGAGATTACATAATGAGTAAATATGGAAAGGAGCATACACATGTGCATATAATTAAGATAATATTTATTATTTGACTACATAATGAGTAAATATGGAAAGGAGCATACACATGTGCATATAACTAGCTTATATATATATATAGAAATATATATATAAAAAGTCGAGAGATATCTAGACTATCATTTATTAATTTATTAATTCTATGTAAAATTTTGAAATGAAAGCCTCCATATCTCTCAACTTTTTTTATATATATTTCTATATATATAGGCTAGTAGACGCAACAGGGGCAATTGTAAAGAAATTAAATTATAAAATATTTATAGTCTTATAAAATAGGACTATATAAAGATTTATAATTTTAATATAGTCTTATAGTTTTCCAGCGTAAGGTTTAATATGTTTTGATAATAAAGAAAAGCCTAGACTTGTCAAGATGCCTATTTTTAAAAAATTTTACACCCTAAAGTCAAATGGGCTAGAGTTAAGATATCTCATATAAATCTCATAGGAGGAAATGAATTCTTGACCATCCCATGTCGATCCCATTAGCCACGTTATTTGCACAAAGAAATTCCCCAGCACATCTACTCCCCTATACAACCTACTAGGGACCCCCCTAGAATATAGAAATTTATATAGGTCACATCACAACACTTATGCCAACAATTTATAATTCACAAAGAGAACCTCAATGCCAGGCCCCACCTATTAAGGGACATAAGTACTTCTAGTTTTGGTTCTACCTTGAGATAGTATTCTTCAGATTGATAATATAGTTATTTGGTTTATGATTATATCTTAATTATGAAATGTTGCTCATGTGTGATAATCTAATGATGCTCTTGAATGCTATATATTTAAGGTGAAATTGAAAACGAAGAATGGCTTCATTTATTATGCAATGGTAACCTCAAATGGAGAAAATGTCTTTGAATTGAATTGGGTGTCAGCATCCTCCCTATGGTGTAAAGTAAGTGGATACACTATGTCATGTGATGATTATAATTTCTTAGGATTGTTATTTCTTTTTGTGTGCTATATAAGTGATTGACCACTAGGAAGATTTTATGTTGAATTGGATCTTAATAAAATAAGCTCATGATATTGTAAGTGCAATTGTGTTTAGACCTATGGACCATGTAAGCTCGCTTCTCAACAATTCATGGTAACATGTTCAAATCAAGCGATAGAGGTATGTAAAGTACACGCATAAAGTTGTAATTGCGATGATGTAAAAATATTGTGGTTTCTCCATATTAGATAGTCAATGGTGTTAAATTACATTATGGTTTCTCCATATAATATAGTGAATGGTGTCAAAGCATATACTCTTTGAGGATTTGGACATACCCATTGTCTTAATGATTTCAAGGTCTTTATAAAATTTAAATGTGTTGATGGATTTATCTCTTATCCTTAGGGCTAGAGTTGGTTATATGATTAGTGTAAAGAAATGATTGAGATATAGTATGCTTCAAAAACTCTCCTAATAAGCATAATATTATGTGGAAATAAATAGATTAACTAGAGATACTTAGTTCACAAAAAAATTTAATTGGAAATTGAATTTGAACTTTACTGGAACTCTAGAATGCAACATCAAGTATATCTCTACCAAGTGATTAATTTCATTATGTAGAATCACCATAGTTTGAATATAAGACATTTACCTCTCCAATTAGCTAATGACTCAAGGTGAAGTTACAATAGAGATTGGTTTAAATGATTTTTAGATATTTTAAATAATATCCCTTAATAATACTATTAGTATTTAAAATTGTGCACCTCTTTTATTATTATTTCATATACCTAGTAATGTCCATGATCATTTCTTTACTCAACATAAGGATAGAATAAATGTACATACTTAGTTATGCATGCAATAAACATCCTTGAAAACATTGTTCCAAGACCACCCTTGTGTTATAACTATATATTTCAACAAATCTACATTCATTAGCAACTCAATATGTCCATAAATAAAATATAAAGAAAGATATTATGCATAAACTCTTTCATAAGAGTTATGTTAGACTCTTTGCGATAATTTAATACTCAGAGAATACGATAGATGCTTTATAATCACGTCTTATGAATATAGTATTCATATTATAGTACCTATTAAAGCAATGCAATAAATTTCTAAAAATCTTGATCAATCAGCCTATAATAGATGCCTAGAAACATATATTGGAGACTAGCATAACCATGGTGAATTCATTACGGGTAGAGGTGGTATGGTTGGCAACTTGGTGGGTAGGTGTTTACGAGACAACCTAAAATTATTAAGCACCGTGACCTTATTTTTCCATAAAACACGATACCCAGGATTGTCCTTGCCGTTACTCTTGGAAAGGGGGAACCATGTTGAACTTTAAGGTAGACAGCTTCCAAGTAGGAGATGGGAGTACGGCTCTGTAAACTTTAACAAGTCATGGACGTGAAAAGAAAAAGGGAGGAAAAATACATATAAGAAAAAAAAAAGGGCATGAGATGGAGGGGAAAAAGAATGGCAACCCTGAATGGAATGGATTCTGTTCTTGATGCCCTTACTATTGGCTTGGGTAGCGTACATCCTGCACTATCTCTTTTTTATGCGCTTGGCAGGAGGGATGTGGACCCTAGCTTAACGCCTACCAATGGCGATTGCCTGAAGGTTTCTAGAGCCTACGCCCTCAACATTTACGCTATACTCTAATTTCATTAGAGGAAAATGAAACTTCTCATCCTTGCCATGACTTAAAGAATACTTTAAGGAAAAAGTAACATATATTAAGGTTTTAGATAACTCTGTGTTCCCATGTATATATTCATACTGCTGCCTCCGTGCCCTATGCAGGTGTATTTCTATGAGTGACTTCCCGTTTCCAGTCATATATGGAGCCAACAAAATGCTACAAAATTTTGGGTTGAAAAATATAATAGTAAACCTAATCATAGTAAATCCGCCTCCCTTCTTTCACGCAAGGTGGAAGGCATTCCAGTGAAAAAGTAAAGAAAAGATGAAGCTTATTTTAAGAAGAAATAACAGAGTTTAAATTCCCTCTTTCCTCTCCCACGTGGAGGATAGCCTATTTCTTTAAATCAAGTATTAAACATAATATTAAAAGTTTCTTTAGATAAACTATAAGTAGTTTAAAACTATCATATATATATAGAAATATATATAAAAAAAGTTCAGAGATATCTAGGCTTTCATTTATTAATTTATTAATTATAAGTAAAATTTTGAAATGAAAGTTTTCATATCTCTCAACTTTTTTTATATATATTTCTATATATATAGGCTAGTAGCAGGAGCAGGAGCAATTGTAAAGAAATTAAATTATAAAATATATATAGTCTTATAAAATATGACTATATAAAGATTTATAGTTTTAATATAGTCTTATAGTTTTCTAGCATAAGGTTTGTTTTTTTTATATCAAAGAATATGTTTTGATATATAAAGAAAGCCTAGACTTGTCAAGAAGCCTAGTTTTTTTAAATTTTACACCCTAAAGTCAAATAGGCTAGGGTTAAGATTAAGGTTAAGATTAAGGTTAGTGTTAGGGTTAGGGTTAGGTTCTTGATTAGGGTTAGGTTTAGTCTTATGGTTAGGATTTACATCATGCTTAGGGTTAGGGTGAGGATTATGGTTGGGGTTACGATTTAAGATTAATGTTAGGATTAGAATTATGGATAGGATGAACTATTAGGATTAGGAATAGGTTTTGAGTTATGGTTAGTGTTAGCCTAATGATTAAGATTAGATTTTATGGCTAGGGCTAAGGATAATGGTTAGGGTTAGGGTTTATGGTATGGTTAGGTTAGAGTTAAGGTCTAGAGTTATGGTTAGGGTTATGGTTTACATCATGGTTAGTGTTGGAGGTAGGGTTAGATTTATGGCTAAGCTTAGGGTTACGGTTATGGATAGGATAATGGCTAGGGTTAGGGTTTAAATCATGGTTAGGGTTAGGGTAGGGTTAGGGTTAGGGTTAGGGTTATGGTTAGGGTTAGAGATATTTCTTGGGTTAGGGTTATAGTTAGGTTTCAAGTAATAATTATGGATATGGTTAGGGTCAGGATTAGGATCTACATCATGGTTAGGATTAGGGTTTACATCATGGTTAGAATTATGGATAGGGTTAGGGTGTACATCATGGTTAGGGCTAGGTTTAGGTTTATTTTTAGTGAAATAACTATTTAGCCCTTAGGATGCACCAAGCTATTAATACCCTTCATATATTATTAATACCTTGTAATAGATGATTGGTGCATCCTAAGGGTTATAGAGTCATTCCATATTTTTAGGGTTAGGGTTTAGGATTATGATTAGGTTAGGTTAGGTTTAGGGTTAGCATTATTATTAGGGTAATGGGTTAGAGTTGTAGTTAGGACTATGTTAAAGGTTATGGTTTACATCATGGTTTGGGTTAGGGTTAGGGTTAACATTAGTATTATAGCCAAGGTTATGGTTTACATCAACGATTAATGTTAGTGTTTACATCATTGTAAGGGTTAGGTTTGTAGGGTTAGCATTATGATTAGGATTTACACCATGATTAGGGTTATTGTTAGGATTATGGATACGATAGGGCCTAGGATTATGGTTAGGTTTAGGGTTCAAATCATGGTTAGTATTAGGGTTATGGTTTGGAATAGGGTATAGGATTAGGATTAGGATAATAGTTAAGGTCTACATCATTGTTAGGATTAGGGTTAGTTTAGGGTTTGGGTTATAGCTAGGTTTAAGTTTATAATTATGGTTATTATTAGGGTTAGGATTTACATCTTGATTAGGTTAGGGTTAGCATTACAATTTATAAATAGGGTTTAAATTATGGCTAGAGTTAGAATTAGTATTCAAATAGTGTTAGTGTTTAAGGATAAAGCATGGTGTGAGGGTTAGGATTATATAATAAAGCTTGATTTTAAGCTTGAAGTTAAGGTTTAGTTAGGGTTATTCTTTGGATAAGGCATGGTGAGGGTGAGGGTTAGTACTAAATTAGGATTAGGATTCAATAAGGATTAGGGTTCATATTAGGGTTAGATTAAGGTTGATGTTGTAGGTAGGGTCTATTTTTATGGTTAGAGTTAAATTTAGGGTTAGGTTAGGGTTAGCATTCAATTATAGGGATTAGAGGTAAGGGTTACAGTTATAATTAATTATAGTTAGGATTCAATTCTGATTAATGTTTGATTATGGTAAGGGTTAGATTAAAATTAGAATTGAGAGTTTAATTAGGGTTAGGATTAAGTTTAGGCTAGAATTTAGTTATGACTAGATTAGGGTTGAAGTTATAGTTAGGGCTTAATTGTAGGGTTGTACTTAAATTTAGGATTAGGTTATGGTTAGATTAAGGTTGAAGTGTGGGATTAGGTTATGGTTCAAGGTTCAATTAGTTCTAGATTAGCAAAATTATCAAGGTTAGGGTTTGATTATGGTCAAGTTTTAATTATAGTTAGTGTTCATATAAGAGTTCAATTAAGGTCAGAATTAGCTTTACGTTTCAATTACATTAGGGTTACAGTGAAATTAGGATTAAAGTTTTATTAGGGTTAGGGTTTGGGCTGGAATTGAATTAGGATTAATTCAATAAGTGTTAGAGTTTGGATTAGGTCATGATTCAATTAGGGTTAGATTAAGGTTGAAGTTGTAGTTAGGGTTTAATTCTATAGTTAGAGTTATGCTTAGGATTAGGTAATGGATGTAATTCAATTATAGGGTTATATAAGTGTTAAGGTTAGGGCTAGGGCTATGATTTGGGATAAGAGTTTAAAGTTAGGGTTAGGATTATGTTTAGGGCTAGGGTATACATAATTTTTAGGGATAGAGTTAGGGTTAGGGATATGTTTTGCATTATGTAAATAGGATTAATTTTTTAGGGTTATGCTTATGCTTATTGTCGAGCATAATGAATATTGTTAAGGTTAGGTTTCAAGTTTTTATCATTTTATTACTAAAATTAAGAAACATAAAAAATATTTTTGATCCCTATAAAAATTATATATATATTTTGAAGTATTTGCTTAAGCATGAGATTTTGATTTTTTCAATTTAAAAATATTATATTTTTATATTAAAAACATATAAATTCTTTTTTATCTTTCTAAAGTTTTGATTAAGATTTTTTCCTTTTTTTTTAATCAAAATTGCTTTTATATACTAATATAATATGTAGGCAACATTATGTTAACAAAACAAAATCATGTGTTTTATCACTCTATGCAGAGAAAAATTTGTTGATATTAAATTTGATATTAATCGCTATAAATTCATTGCAAACATAAAAAAAATTGACAAAGAAACTGGCAGTTCTCAAAAATTGCTGACTGCGCGTGATGTGAAGCCCATATACGTTCTCTGCATGCAAGGCCAAAAGTCTCTACCATGGCAAACACCGGATATTTTAATATTCTTATTGTAGTTACTAAAAGCGGATAGCCCTCTTGAAACTGGGTAAACGCCTCCCTTGCCAATACCAAAACCAAGCTCGCGATGTCTAGTTCCTTTGCCATGCGAATGTACTGCGACTCACAGATGCCTGCAATTTCAAAGCTTGCAATAAAAATAGAGGCCATCCTCGCCAATTCTTTGAAGTTTAACATTTTTGTGATTCTGTTTTATCGCTTCCATAAACATTTTCTTTCATCCTTGCCAGTTTTGTCAAGACTTCAAATAACCAAGATTCATGGTAATAAAAAAGGTCTTCTGCATGTCAAGGGTACCTAGCACAAACCAGATGCATTCCTCCTTTTTCCTGCCAATAAGGGCTTCGAAAGCTCTGCGTGAAGCTAAATTAATTTATGGCTTTGTTAAACACATGAAGAAATGAGTGCCGCTATTAAACAAATGTTGTGGATTAATTTCTTTTATATGGACAACAACTGGCATGTTACAGAAGAATAATATAATAGTATAATGCGATTGATTGAGAATGGAAGACGTGAGAGCTATACCTTCGTTGCTAGAACTAATTCAGTCAGATACCGTAATATTCTAAGTGAGCGATGGTGATTAAACTCAGCAACGAGATTTAATCTGACCACGAATAAAACTTTATGACGGATGATTGCCATTGTAGTGTTACGCCTCACAAGATTCACAAAATCTCCTGAAATGTGGAAAACAAATTTCGTGAATAAAAACAATCATAAAATACAAAACAATAAAATGTTATTAATTGAAAACAAAAATTAAAAATAGCATTAAAAATCAACAAATACAATAAAAAAATATGAAATGCATCCGCTGTGTTGTGCTACCGTGTGCAATGTTCAAAATATTTTCTGGTTCAAACAAACAATATTTTTATTTATATTCAATAAATGGTTTCTAGAACTGCAGAACTGCATCGAATACAAGTGAAAGATTTTTACAGAAACGGCTGAGTCGCGTTTAATAACCGTCCTCTTCGTATTACAAGTGAAAGATTTTTACAGAAACGGCTGAGTCACGTTCTCCGAGTTTTCAGCATTTATAATGTTAAAATGATTTGATTTTATTTTGTATTCACGTTCACTGTTTTTTAAGCATTCTAATGTTTAATGCATTTAATTTTATTCATTTGTTTTCCATTAGGTATGGAGATTTTGGAGGTTTTAATTTTTAGGGAATTGAATTTTAAAGGTCAGGATTCAAAGATCTCACCTAAATTCGAGGAGATGATTTTGTGTACACTAATGGCTTACATCCATACTATGACTGTAGGAAGCCTCTTGACTTAATTAGTAATATGAATAAATAAAAAAGAAACATATTAGAAATTGATAATATATTTTTTGATAAAGGTTTAGAAAATAATATGTAACTTATTTTTATAAATAAGAATGTGTTTTGTTTTTAATATATAGTATAGTCATATGTTATTTGTTTTTATTAATATTTCTATTATTCAAGTGGAAATTATTTCATTATCAAATGTTCATAAGATTATTTGATTAAGATTGGTTAACATCTTTATTTATACACTCAAATAAGGGTTATAAAAAAAATGCATTGGAACTTTTATTCATATTTATTTGGGCTATGTTATTACTATTAATTAAGGATATTGTACTGGTTTGGTACTTAAGTTGCACATTTCTATGGATAGTTTAGTCTTCTATTATTTCCTTTTGGAATAGTATTGAGTGAATTGTGAAAAACATTTTTGTTATTCTCGTACCTTATTGCTCTAGTGGACACTTTTAGAAAATTTAGGATGGTCTATTATCTCCATGGATTTGATAGGAGTTTTATTGATAATTCTAGTGTAACAAGAGGAACTTGATAGTCATCTCTAAGTAGATTGAATAACATAAATTATGATTTTGTGTACCATATCAGTGATTCTATTGCCCTAGTTCTAAATCATACTTGTAGACACCCAAAATTGTCCAGTCTAAATAAATAAATATTATTTATTTAATTATCTAAGCCTAATTCTTCTATTAATTAAATAAATCTTTATTTATTTAATTAATTAATTTATCCTCTTCTAGCCTTACTTCTCATTTAAATAAATACATTTATTTATTTAAATTATCCTTTTTCCTAAATTAAATAAATATTTTATTTATTTAATTGATCTCATTTCTTCTATTAATTAAATAAATATTTATTTATTTAATTAATTCATTAACCTTTCTACCCATGACACATGTCATTCATCTCTTAATTCATACACTACCTACCTCTTTCATTATTTTATTATTTCCTCTACCTACCCTCTAATCATAGCCAACCTCCTTTTACACCTCTCAATCTTATCCCTCCATTTCATAAAGTGTCTTCTATATAAGGAGATGTTTTCTTCATTATCAAACCCTAATCAATCATCCTAATCAATCATTCTAATGAATCATCTTAAGGACTCAACTACACTACGATCCTACTTGCAACCAAATTTCGTTCTTTGTTGAGCTCTTGTGCACATAAAATCTGAGAGCAAATATATCAAGCAAGATCAATGGAGATAGGAAGAATGGAGATCCAAACCCTATTGGACATGTGATGGTATTAATCTTTGTGATTTCATTTGATTTGCATTGTCTTAGGTAATCTTCATATGTTATGGTGGATCTTTGTTGTTGTTAGGCTAGGGTTTTGTGGTTGAATTCATTTAGCCTTTCAATATCGTTATTATTTTTATCCATTTTCACCATATACATTTTGGCACGCCCGGTGGGACTCTTGTCCCTTTTGTATTTAATATTATTGTTGCAGATCTTGTGTTTTGAAGTTGCAGATTTGACGTTTTTGACAACATTTTGATATTCCCACATCTGAACCACGTCTGTGTTTCTGGCAGTATTTTCATTTTCCAGATTGCAGTTTTTCATTATAGGCGCGTCTGTGGGCACTTTAATCGCGTCTGTGAGATCTAATCGCGTTTGTGATCATTTTAATCGCATCTGTGCTTTACAAGATTTTCTGTTTTGCATTTTTTTTGCAGAAACGCGTTTGTGTTGTGGAATCATGTTTGTGGGCAATTTAATCGTGTCTGTGATCATTTTAATCGCATCTGTGCTTTGCAGGATTTTCTGTTTTGCATTTTTTTTGCAGAAATGCGTTTGTGTTGTGGAATCGCGTTTGTGGGCAATTTAATCGCGTCTGTGATCATTTTAATCGCATTTGTGCTTTGCAGGATTTTCTGTTTTGCATTTTTTTTGCAGAAACGCATCTGTGAGGTGTTAAATCGCGTCTGTGTTGTGGAATCGCGTTTGTGTAGGGCGGAATCACATCTATGTAAGGTTAAATCGTGTCTGTGTTAAAAATAAAAATAAAAATAAAAATAAATAAATAAATTAATAAATAAATTTTTTTTTTAGGTTTTCATTTTTCACCATTTTGTCTTACATTTAATGTTTCAGATCTATTTTATTTTGAGCTAACATTTTCAGATCTAGCTAACGAAATTGGTGCAACTTGTCTTAAAAGAAAAATCATTTGGTTGAAGGCCCCTATTTTCACAAAGTCTTTTGGGTTTAAAATTTACCTAACTTGTGTGCTTGCAGGAAGGGGTGATTATTTGAAATAATCCAAACTACTAACAACTCTTTGTTGCAGGTCCTTGGCAAGGGTTTTTGGATTTTTATTGTGTGCCTTGTTTTCATAGACTAGCAAACACTTCAATTGGTGCACTAAAATTGAATCATTGTCTTTTGTGTCTTGAGCAATAGGCTCTTTTTGTTTAATCTTTAGAGGGCCTATCTTCCCGTGTGGTCATTAGGACTACTAGTGAGAAGAGAACGACCCAAGTGGTAGTGAGGAAAACCCACCTCTTCCAAACCACTATAAACAAATGTATTCATGGTGAAAACTATGGATAACGTGTGCTGATTAGTTCATACCGACACTATGTCTCCCCATAAACCCGTTTGATCAGATTTATTTGATCAGTTGTAGGGCGTAACCCCTACCAGCTGGGAACCTTCTGTATTTACAGAGCTGAAAGTGCCGCATGTATGGCCACACGAGCGGATGCCCTTAGTAGCACCTTTTTGTTTTAGAAGCCCAAATCCTTCTAGTTGTTGAGGCAGGAGGTCGGACCTCTGGTAGCAGCCCACACACATACGGTTCTTAGTAGAGATACAAAGTTCGCCACGGGGAGTTTTCGTGGGGACTGATGCTTGGCTAACCCGAGAAGTGAGTGTTGAGGGTGGAGCCAATGAGGTCAAGCATCTAAGTATCCGCTCTGAATAGCATAGCCTCGGGGGTAAAACCCCATGTGGGATCAACAACTATTGTCTTGGCCAGCCATAAGGATTGTGCTTGACTTATTTTAAACATTCAAAACATTCAAGACCAAATAGCAAAACATTGTGTCTTTTGTGTTTTCAAGTGTATGCAAAATATTTTTACATCAAACAACACACTTTTTATTAGAGTCATTTTGGAATCTAAACACTTGCAAACATTGAGTCCTCATCAACATTGTGTCCTCTTGTCACGAAAAATAGTCAAACAGTCAGATTTGGTCACAACAAAACAACTTCACAGATTGGAAAAAAATGCACAAATTTTGCAGAAACGCGTCTGTGTCTGACATAATAGCATCTGTGTTGTATAACCGCGTCTGTGAAGGGTAGAATCACATCTGTGTCCCCAGAATAAACATTACACTTTGCAAAAAAATCTTAGAAACGCGTCTGTGTTAAACAAAGCCACGTCTGCGTCTGTGAAGTATACAGGCACGTTTGTGTTCAGAAATGAAAAACTGTTATAGTCCAGCAAACAAACACAGTCAGTTTCAGAATGCTTGAGCTTCCTAGGTCATTTCTCCAGGGTTTCATTTAGCAGTCAACCTGCCCTTGGGTCTCACAAAGTCTATCATTGCTTTACATCTCACTTTACATTCACAATTGTCTAAACTTGAGTCAAAACGTCACTTGCTTGTCCTCATCATACTTTGTCAACACACTACATACAACAACACTTTACTAAGTGGTCCCTCATCAAGGTTTCTTACCTTTGGGTCTCATTTGGTCTTACTTAGAGTCAAGGTCAACTTACCTCATCAAGAGAAACTATCCTCTCTTTGGAAGTCACACCTACTCTACTACATACATACTTGGTCTTACACTTTGGACATTGCAAGTACACTTCAGATTCATTTACATTCCATCCAACCCTTGGTCTTCCATACTTTTTCCATTTTCATCTAGTCTCACACATCTCGGTCAATACCTAGTTCATGGTTGAAACCCATCTTCAAAAATCTAGG
Source organism: Cryptomeria japonica (assembly GCF_030272615.1). Lineage (NCBI taxonomy): Eukaryota > Viridiplantae > Streptophyta > Pinopsida > Cupressales > Cupressaceae > Cryptomeria > Cryptomeria japonica. The sequence continues at coordinate 371,108,374 of NC_081411.1, forward strand.
AGAGAAACTAAAGAGGCTCAAGAGTCCGCAAACATGAGTTCTTATGAGTATGAGAATGATATCTTTTTCAATTCTAATCATACTACATTACCTGACATGGATGACTATAGAAACATTCCAAATGTTGAGAACATGGACACTACAAACAACAATGATACACACAATGACAATATGGACAACTTTTTAGTACATTTAGCAGATGTGGAAGAATCCATTATGAATCCCCATTTCAATCGATTGGTTGAGGAAATAATGAGGACGGATAGACAATACTTCTTACAAATGATGGCACAAAGTGGAGCCAAGATACCTCATGGTTTTGACATGTCTCAAATAATGGAAAATTGACCTTTGCAACAAACTCACTCCAACATGGATCAAAGAAGGCCTAATAGTGGAGGCAATAGAGGACCACATATGGTACCTGAATCACCATCATCTTTGTTTCAAAAACCAGAGGTCCCACACACACATGGTCAAGCATATGATACTCACCTTCGTAGACCATTATGGAAGTCTTATGCGGAGAAATATGCTCAATCACATACCAACGCTAAGGATCAACCACCAAAGCAATTGGATATTCAAAGGCATGCTCAAAATTTGGACACAAGGAAACCCCGTGTCACATTTGGGGGCAACACATTAGAACATGACATGCCTGTAAAGTATGGTATACATGGACAAAATAGATATTTAGTTCCTCAACATGAATCTATACCAAGTGGTCCATATATGCAGCATCACTATAGACCTCCTCCATATGAACATGTGTATGATCAATATCATCCATATATGCAACATGCTCCTCCTCCAATTGGTGCCTCAAGCATGGGGTATGGTCCAAGAAGTCGATCTCCACCTAAGAGCAATTTGGAGCAACAAATCAGGGACTTACAAAAGAAAATGGAGGACATAAATACACCGAAGCCAACATACACAATGAGAGACATATGTCCTTATCCATTTGACAAGAGCATTCCAATGCCTCTTTTTCCTACACACTTTGTGACGCCTAAATTTGATAAGTATAGAGGAAAAGGGGATCCTAAGGCACACATAAGACAATTTTTCATAGCTTGCATTGAGGTAGCAGTAGAAGAGACATATTTGATGAGATTATTCCCACAAATCTTAGGTGATCAAGCTATGGAATGGTTCTCCCAACTCCCACCTGGTATTAAGTCATGGGGTGATCTAGCAGAGGCATTTATCCAACATTTCTCCTACAACATAGAGACAGACATATCAGTCACTACTTTGTGCAACACCAAGCAAAAAGAGGGAGAATCTTTTGCATCATTCTTACAAAGATGGAGAAATCTAGCCAGCAGATGCTCTTGTGAAATTCCACAAAAACAAATGGTAGAGATGTTCACACAAAATTTTAACAAAGACATTGGCTATGATCTAAGGAAAGCTTGTTTGTCCACCTTCAAGGACGTCATTGAAAAAGGCTTAGCAATAGAGAAGGTCCTAATTGAACAAGGAGTCATTAAGATATTCAAGGAAAACAAAGATGAATTTAAAGGAAAAGACAAGCCAAGATTTTGGAATAAAAACAAGAACATAGTCAATGATGGTGTTGTTGATGCCAATATAGTGTGACCCAAATTCATTTTTTCTGGATCAAGCTCCACAAACAATTAGGTGAATACTCAAACAACTTCTAAATCACAAAGGAAGTACACTCCATTGGGAGAACCACTTGAGTCAGTTTTCAAGAAGCTAGTGGCAAACAAAGTAATCACAATTCCATATTTTCCTCCATATGAACCAAAGGTTAAACCAAATTGGTGGAATGATGATGAATATTGTGAATTTCATAAGAGCAAGGGTCATAAGATAGGAAATTGTCATCGACTGAAGAACATCATACAAGATCTCATTGATAGAGGTGACATTGAGATTGAGGGACATTCCTCCAATCAAGAACATGAGATGTTTAAGGAACCATTCCCAAAACATGACAAGGGAAAAGCTAAAGCCACAGAGGATCAAACCAACTATACCAGAGCATCCTACAATTATGATTCAACCATCAATCACATCTCGATGGACAATTATGTCTCTACCATTATCATCAAGGACAAAACGTCTGAGAATTCTACCCAAAGACCCAAGATTGTCCTAAAAGGCATTGGATCTTCTTTCGAACCTACCTCTGAATGTAATGTCACAACTCATCGAGGTAAATTCACTTTGCAAGGTGCCCCAGCTAAAAACACCGCTTTGTCATCAACGAAGCCTGAGTATGACCTTGTAGAACAATTAGGGAAGACACCCGCACTTATCTCAATCCTTGAGCTCTTATGCATATCCCCTGCACATAAAGCTATTCTTGACAAAATCTTGAGAGACACTTCTGTCCCTATTGATCTAAACATGGACCAGTTTCAAGCCATGGTGGGATACCTTTCCATTCCACACTCCCTTACATTCACAGAAGCTTATGACACCTCTGTAAATCAGCTACATAATGCACCTTTACACATTGAAGCCTTCATATACAAACATCGAATAAAATGAGTCTTGATAGATGGAGAAGCAGGTTTAAGCATTTGCACATTAAGCACTATTAAACAATTGGGATATTCTGATAAATCTGTGAATTCTACAAACAAAATTACCATCAAGGCATATGATGATGAAGAGCGTTCATCCAAGGGCACAGTCACCTTGCCTCTCAAAGTAGGACCAGTTACAAAGGATGTGGTTTGTCAAGTCCTAGACTTCGATCTCACATACAACATATTTCTAGGACATCCATGGATTCATGAGATGAGTGCAGTCCCATCTACATATCATCGATGTATCAAGTTTCCACACAATGGAGTTGAAGTGACCATCAAAGCTGACCCAAATCCATTCATATATTGCAACAAACTGCGACCTAGATCAGAAATAACAATTCCAACCAATCGAGAGGCTATTCCTTCATCAACATATGTGGATCCAGAATCATTAAAAGCTTCTACATCCAAACAATCAGAGCTCAAAGAAAATTTCAAATTTAAAGACATGGGATGTGGTGAGTATATCTTTCATGTTGATCAACTCCCACTATCTCTTAAGGTATTCAGTTGACAAGAACAACCTACAATAAAATTGCAATGCCAAGGAATTGGGTGTGAACCACCTAGTGTTGTGGCTACTAAGTCTGAATGCAAATCTCCTCTAGTGGTGCAAGCATCTCTTGATATCAATAGTCCTAAGAGTGGTTCCTGCGAAGAATCTATTGAGCATATCGGCAAACCTCTTGATAACTCACATAGCCTTACCATTTCATCCACTCAAACCATTTCCACTCCACTTCCAGAATTGGATCAACAAGAATTACAAAATCCCTTACTCATTGGGGATCAAAAATCAAGATTTGAAAAGAAAAATCTAAAATTCAAAAATAAAGAAAAGTCCTTTAGTCCAAATCAAAATCAAAAGCTATTGGACTCTGCAAAAATCAAATTCAAGGATAAAAATCCTATGAAGCAAAAAGAACAAGAGCTGATCTCCCTTAATATCAAAATAACTGGGGGCAAAAGTTCTACAATTTTAAGCCAAAAAGCATACTTGTTGATCCTAAGTCTCCATCATGCTATCCTACTTTCATTTCTTTTCACAATCATAAGCCTTCATCACTCATCTGCTTGTTCCACACATCCTTTCTCTTCTGGTGATACATCATGGACCTTTAATGCATCTTTCTTGAAGGGCTTTGTTATGAGGGATGCCCAAACTTCTTTAGGTGACATGCATACGGGCTTGTGTAGTCCACACACTAGTAATTCTATCGCAATTCCTTCATCAAGGAAGACAGACACTCAAGCTACACATCATTCAGTCAATGAACAATGCAGTTACAATCATAAAGTCAAGTCTCACACATTTGAGGTAGGTGACTTAGTTCTCAAAGAAAATCCTAAAAATCAGCAAGACAGAGAGAAGAAGGGCAAGTTCGAACCAAATTGGCTTGGTCCTTACATCATTACAACAGCATATGGATCTGGGCATATTAGCTCTCAACTACAGAGGGTGAACCTTTGGAGGATCCTATCAACAACATGCACCTTCGCAGGTTTTACACATAGCTCTTCGGAATATCCTAATTTCAAAAATACAAAAAAATAAAAAAATAAAAAATACAAAAAAAATAAAAAATTCAAAAAAACAAAAAAAAATTATAAAACAAAAAAAATCGTTACATGGTGAAAACCTGGCAAACAAGCACCTTGTGACACAAAAAACATTAAAAAAATTGAAAAAAGTAAAGAGAAATAATTTCGTCCAACGGTGAAAACCACTTCGGTGGCGCCCTGGGCAAGTACCATAGTGAAAACTAGGTCACCAGCGCCATGCGTAGAGACATTGCTCCTCCCTCCTTCAAGATTCATTTTCATCCTTCACTTTGCACACACTCACAACCTATCCATTCGTAATAAACTTACCCATTCCCATCATGGCTTGTTATTGATCTACCCAAGATTGGTTAGCCATTCATAATAAACCTCCCTTTTCACCTCCCTTTCCATCCATAATAAATCAGATCCTATCTGTGGCTAAGGCAAATCCTACGTCTAGTGATGGGTGTGGAACTAAGAACATCACACATTCTGAGGAGTACAATTTCTTCCAGCTTCCTTTAGTCTATCCACGCACAATCTGCAATAAAGCAACATTTGCTTCAAAAATCCACAATAAAGTTTCATCTTCTCCATAATAAAGTATCAGTTTCATGGATTCAGTCAATTTCAGATGAGACACAGCAGCAACAATGGGCTTCAACAAATCAAATCGTTCAATAGACTCACACAACATTATGGTTCAGTGCTATCTATCCTTTCTGTGAAAGTAAACATTGTGACCACAATCAAATAAGACTTATACAAGTGACAAGAGACACTAAACTTGAGGACTACAGTGGATGTTGGTGTCAAGTCTTGGTTTTCTTTTGATTTCATCTTTTTTTTTTTTTTTTTTGGTGACATGTCTTTTAGCTTTTCCGGGATGTCTTTGACTAGAGATTCTATCTCTAGGATGTCTTTGACTAGAAAGGCGAGGATGGGGTATCGTCACCTATTTGTATTTGCTGTCTGTGGATTGTCTCTTAGTAATGCTATGACTTGTCCAAGGATATGAGGACACTGTGAGTCTAGTGTGAACTGGGGCATTCCTTGTTTGTGACTGTCTTATCTCCATGCAAACGGGTACAATGAATTTCTAGGTCGAACATATGCCTTGATTGTCATAACCTACATGCCATAATAAAGCTCAATGATGATAATGCACAAGAAGCTCTTTCACTTTCATATCTTCTGTCTTTCATCCCGCTTTCTTGATTGACTTCCATCGTCCTTCTCGAGTCCGCGTAGCCTGCTATCACATGACTGAGTATAATGACACACCAAAAACATTTGCATTTCATGTAGTTGCACCTGCATTACCACATATTAAGCATTTCATACATATATATATATCACAACTACATCACATCCTGCACACAACACATATCTCAATCCCATAGCCTCGATCGCAGCTCGCTCCTCGGCCATCAGCTCAGGTCGTAATCTCTGAGTCGATGGGAATCTCTCCTATGACTCCAGCATAGGCAAATACTCTTGCAGTCAAGCAAATCAATCATCTCAGTCATAGTGACACTCACTGTTCATCACAAAGTGTTGCTTCTATCCTAGTGGTACTCCCTGTTCACCACAAAGTACTACGTGTGTGACACTCACTGTTCATCACAAAGTGTTACTCACATTTGCACTCACTATTCATCACAAAGTGCTGCTCATATTTTAAGTACTCCCTGTTCATCACAAAGTACTATATCTTGGTACTCACTGTTCATCACAAAGTGCCTTGATCTATCTTATCCTAGGGCCTCTGCTTGAGTGAATCCTCTTGAGAAGTTTCCTAATTGGCAACGTATGTTCTATCACAGAATTGTCAATCCTAGCCCTATTTGTTATCCTAGTCTTCCCTATAGGACCTGCTTGAGTGTATCCTCTCAGCAGCTTATCCAATCGATAGCATATGTTCATCACAGAACTGCTAATTTGACCTAGAAGACACAAATTCACATTTTTGGACACAAATGCATTTTCCTGACATAAACATGCATTTATTACATTACCTAGTATGCATTAATGACAACAATAAATGCATCAAATTACAAGGAGGTTTCGTGGTACTTACTGGCTCTCCTAGCTCTGCTGGCCTCTGAAATCGGCGAACGCGGTTGAATCTGTGAACGAAAGCCATCACTGCTGATTGCTACTGCTCTATTTTCGCTCTACACTCTGCTCTCATGGATGTGTAGATGACAACAAGGATGTATTTTTCCCCATGTCTATCTTATAGACTACCCTAGCCCTCGCCCTCGTTTCCTGAGTCAGTCTTCATTATCCCATGACTCTGTCACTTTATCCGGTCAGTCCATTCTAGCCTTTCTTTCTTATCGAGAGATTGTCTATAATCTTTCCAGACATTTTCATCCAATCTCTCGAGGGGACATATCATTCCTATCTTGGGGCAACTCTGTATCAGTTCATCTTATCTTCTTTGAAACAACGCGACAAGCCGCATTGTCTCAAAGAGGGGCAAAATGTAGACACCCAAAATTGTCCAGTCTAATTAAATAAATATTTTATTTATTTAATTATCTAAGCCTAATTCTTCTATTAATTAAATAAATCTTTATTTATTTAATTAATTCATTTATCCTCTTCTAGCCTTACTTCTCATTTAAATAAATACATTTATTTATTTAAATTATCCTTTTTCCTAAATTAAATAAATATTTTATTTATTTAATTGATCTCATTTCTTCTATTAATTAAATAAATATTTATTTATTTAATTAATTCATTAACCTTTTCTACCCATGACACATGTCATTCATCTCTTAATTCATACACTACCTACCTCTTTCATTATTTTATTATTTCCTCTACCTACCCTCTAATCATAGCCAACCTCCTTTTACACCTCTCAATCTTATCCCTCCATTTCATATAGTGTCTTCTATATAAGGAGATGCTTTATTCATTATCAAACCCTAATCAATCATCCTAATCAATCATTCTAATGAATCATCTTAAGGACTCGACTACACTACGATCCTACTTGCAACCACATTCCGTTCTTTGTTGAGCTCTTGTGCACATAAAATCTGAGAGCAAATATATCAAGCAAGATCAATGGAGATAGGAAGAATGGAGATCCAAACCCTATTGGACATGTGATGGTATAATCTTTGTGATTTCATTTGATTTGCATTGTCTTAGGTAATCTTCATATGTTATGGTGGATCTTTGTTGTTGTTAGGCTAGGGTTTTGTGGTTGAATTCATTTAGCCTTTCAATATCATTATTATTTTTATCCATTTTCACCATATACAATACTTTTATTATCAAGATGGTTAGATTGTGTCCTTAGTATCCCAGATAACATTCTAGAATGAAATCCTAGAGTGATATAAAGATGTATATATGATCAAGAAGGGAATCTCAATTTAGGAATACCCTAAAATTATTGTATCTCAAGAGATAATATTTCTTAATTATTATTTGGGTGTATGATCAAATGTATTTTCCTGATCTATATAACAAAAGTAGTAACCTAACTTCATCTTTGTTTCACCTAAGCGGGTGGCAGCCTACGAGGAAACTATCTGGGGAGTTGGACCCTAGAAATGTTTGCATACCCACTCTTATATTTTCATATCGGATGGGTTTTAAATTGTTTCATGAAGTATGATATCTTTGCGCCTTCATGTAGGCAAGGCCATTTGTGATGAGCCCCATCTTGCATGTCAAAGTTTGATTGATCTTGCCAATCCTTCATAATCTTATGCATTCCTTAATCGTCTACGTATATGTAGTATTTAAATAATGTATGATTGTGTTAGTTTAAGTAAGGAAAAATTTTATCGTGATGATTATGTATCTAAAGATATCTTGCAGGTACAGTTATGAGGGGGAAATCAATTAGATCATGATAGAGTAGGAGAGAAAATTAGGTAAAAAAGAGGTACATTGTGATGTATAGTAAAAGAACATTGGGTTATTCAATCAACGTATAAACTTGGATGAAATTGTAACTTGTTAATAATTACTATTACTTGTAGGTTTATGAATGCATAACATGTTGTGAATAAAAAAAAATGTAGAAGTTATATAGTTTAGTGTAGTATATTTATGTTTTGATGTTCCTCCTAAGTGTATACATTTTATCACTTTAAGTTTTATAGAGGCATTTGGCTATGATTTAAAAAAAAAATTATTGCTAAATACATAAGTTTGGAATGAGATAAATAGGTTGTATAATGTCCTTCGACCGTTTTAATTTTGGGCATTATACTTAATTACAATTTCAAAGTTATAAACCAATGTTTAGCAAGAGTCATCAAAATAATTTAAATAAAAAAATTAGATATAATAAAGTGAATTTTTAAAAAATTAAAAAAAAAGAAAGATCAATTCGATCTCCATTACAACATTCCAATTTCAATAGAAAAAAATTAAATGAATTCCGTCCTTGAGGAAAATGGACTAACACAAACTTCCAATGGCAAAGTAACCTAAATGAAATAAATAATATTCATGGTATGATAGTAAGAAATAAATCTTCAATAAATAAGTCATCAACAACATTCAAACTTATAAAAAGTTTCACGTTACTTCCACTATGTAGCTTTTGTTAAGCCACTTGAGGGGAGGAGGGGAATGGTGGTTTGTAACCACATTTTGTAATAGCATGCTAAATAGAGGTAGTCTCAAACCAGATATATATACCAATTATACCATATCATGATGCTCATTATCCATATCACTGAGATATCCAATACTTATACCAAGGTTCATTGAAATTCATCGTCAACCCATGGGGTATACACATTAAAAAGTATATTTTCACTATGAACCAACAAGTGTGGCTCTATGTATGGGGGAGTCAATAGGGACTAACGTCCTTTAGGGTCTTACACCAAGGGAATGCCATAAGACTCCAAGGGAAGACCACTATCACTCAACCCCTATTTACATGGTGCGCATCTCATATGGAAAACAAGGCCTTGCCATAGGTCACTGCCAACACAATAGCATGGTGTGCATCTCTTATGGAAGAAAAGACTTGCCCTGGAGCACTACCATCATATCATTACACAATACATAACAATTAGCATACATTGTCAAACAAAAACTCTTTAACCATCACACTATGATTCAATGACATGTTCATGACTCTTATTTGTACATACATGACATTCACAAAGGGCACTCTTAGGTGGATCGCCAATGATGTTTACCACACCCTTACCCCAAGTTTATATCTAATATCACATGCTTGGAACACAAACACAATATTTACTAGTCTCTCACATGATGCAATACACATCATATCTCAATGAGCTCAATCATATGAAGCACATATAAATTCACCATAATTTCATAATCACATTTTCTCTTTTCCACTACTACAACCTTGTTTATTATATGTAATCATGTTTCAACCCTCATTTCTCATCCAAAATTGAATACATAGTTGTATATGTATATATGTATATATGTATAGCTGTATATGTATATATGTATATATGTATATATGTATACATATATACATATACATATATACATATATACATAATAATAATAATAATAAGGATATTACCCTTGATATTTGTATCATTATTAACTTTAATGGTAATAATATTTAAGTATGTTTAATAAGATCATTAATTTTGATAAAAATATAATAATTAATCTTAATAGCACTATCATTAGATTTGTGTACATGTATTTTCTAATAATACTTGTATCCATGTTAGTTTTATTATCCGACGTTTAACTAGGAAGCTATTATTGACACTTATTGTTATTAATAAGATCTCCATTGAAATCAACATTATTATTATAAAATTAATTACAATATATCACTTGATGGATTTTACACTATTATAATGAAAATAGATATTATAACTATTATTATATAGTTATAATTAAGTGAGGTTTATATTATCAAATTAAATAATATTTCATTAGTTGTAGGTGGAAGCCTTTCACTATAATATGAAACTTCTTGAAAAGAAAACTAAAAGTTGGAAATCTTCACTATAAGAAAGTTTTCAAATTGTTGATCTTATAATGATAATTTTATCAAAAGTTGAAATTTTTAATTTTAAGAATCTTTCCAAACTACTTACTAAATAATTGTAAATAAATTCTAAAATAAATATTAATTATTAATTAATTCAAATGAAATAATTTTCAAAGCAACTATCTTAAATATAATATATAATGAAAATCTAAACAAAACAATTGTCTAATTTTTATTAATAAGGCATATCATAAGTCTCCAATTCACTAGTTAAGATAAAATCACCATATTATTTTAGATTCTCCCTTCATTTGATTTTTTTTAAAGAATTGCTAGATATGAAATTAGAATTTATATTGTACGGGTAATAAGATGAAAGTTATATTTCCATCATCTCAGAGCATTTATTATTGATATGAAGGTTGCCTATAATAGCAATTCTTCATGAGATGGTATATAGTATTTTAATGTATTGTTGTGAATATCTCACAGGACAATTGGATTTTGTCCATAATTAAATCATTTCTAAGTTGCTCCCAACAACCAACCGTCTATTTGGAAGGGTGAATTATTTTCTGAGATTAGATGAGTAAGTGCTCTAGTTGTTTATTATTTTTACCTCTTTAAATTCTTTGGCACTATCAAAAGTCTTTAGTTTCCACTATGATCTAGATTCAAATCCACTAGATACTCAACAAGAAATATTAAATATGCCTAAAATTCCGCCAGTCTACAAAACAAGGCTCTTTAACTCAACATATTGAAATATCTCTTAAACTACCTTTTCAACCAATTTTACAAGACAATTTGAAAACCACCCCCCCCCCCCACCCCCCACAAAAAAAAACAATACAAAAAACACACCACTTACTCTCCTCCCAACCTTATTGGCATCATGAAGCCTCATAGGCTTTGGCGAAACCCCATAGAAAGAAATTTTATTTAGACCCATGATTTTGGGCTCTCTATACACTCATTAAAGGCTAGGATTAACAAGAACCAATTTTCTCATATCAAATGCAATATTCTCATGGTTTTAAGAATCCCTCCCAAACAAACCCATACAACTTATTTTGCATCTACTAAATCAACAATAGAGCTTGCAAAACAACTCTCAAACTTACAACACAAAACTAAAATTAAAAAAATTAAGGATGTAGGGAAAAAACTTATCTCTCCAATTCTATGCAACATTGACCTCCATCTCTACATGCAAGAGCTACTTCCTTCTCCCAAATCCATCTTCTTTTCTCAAAAACCTACAAGATTTCTCCAAAATGAAAAAGTGGGTAACAACCATTCTCTCTTCACAAACTCCACATATGGGAGATTAACTTGAAAGACTTGGATGGGGAGCTAACACTTGTCACCTTCACATCCACTCCTCCATGAGGTCTTTTCCTCAATTAAGAGGGGACAAAAACTAGGATACCCCATCCTCAAAGTCTTCGCTCATAAATGAGGTATGGGGATGGAAAGTGTACTTTCAATTCATTTACCCTCAAAAATCATCACTCATCTTACTAAGGAAATTTAGAGTGTTAAAACAAGCCTTAGAGCTTTAATTGCATATCCGATAGGTCCCTACCTCAAGGGTATAGACCTTGGGGATCTATTTTTCTAAATTAAACATGAAAATTGACCCAAAATCTTTCATCAAAGACCCACATTAATAAACCTCAAAAACACATCCATAAAAATAATGAACCATCATTTCATTCTAATTCAGAATGGTTGGATTTTTCACTTATCCAAGAGGTAATTGATTTGGTATCTAAGTTTCTTCATCCTCCTATTGTTTCTTTTGTTCTTCTCTGCACAACACAACCATAGATTATAATTAAACCCCAATAGTAATCCACAATAGATGATAATAAACTTCCCATGAGTTTAATTGTCAATCATTTTCCTAGCTACTCACTAATTAAATTATAACTTGGCACCACAATTCCCCTTTTCCATAAATTTCAAGTCATATCAATAATTTACATGTGTATATATATTCAATCCTTAAAAACATTAAATTTGAATATCCAAAAGAAAATTGTAAGAGAGCATTCATAAGTTTAACCTAATTTAAATATATTCTCTTCAATGTATTTCAAAGAAAGAGAGATACTTATAGCTTTTATCATGTTTGCTAATGACATCTAGAATATTACGATCAATGATACATAAATAATTAGTTAATCTATGACCTTTAATCAATGTAATGATAAAATATACAACCCCCTATGAGGTGGGGTATGACACCCCCCTCCTCTTATCTTCAACTTCCTCCTAGAAGTCGCTACAATTCAGGATCATAATTATTATTTATGATCACAAATAAATCCATTATATATTTCAAACGCTAATCACATTTAATGGGAACATTAAAACATTCAAACAACAAGTACATGGTAGAGGCATTCCTTTCATAAATTAGTCATCCATAGGTCAAGAACACAACCTTTTACGATAGATCAACCCTCCTTATATTTGTAATAACACAATTTTAACACCATCTACACAAAATTTCAATTAAAAAGGAAATAATTTAAGTTACACAGTAGAACATCAAATCACCTTATCGCTTTTTTTTTTTTTTTAAATTACCTTTTTAATTGTATTTCAAACATCACTCATGATGTTAGTGTCCTTAGAAAACATCGTATTTCTCATATAAATTCATATATCAATGAAGTTAAAACCATCCTTCTTTTCTTTCTCATCTTTTCTTCATAGTTAACAATTAATGCACTTCACAATTACTTATAATCAAAATATACATCACAATATACATACATTATTCACAACACATGACTTGCACAATGGGGTTTATGAGGATGAGAAACCATTGATACCACAATCATAAGGAAAGATGGTATCAAGGACCTCCTAGTTTTGGTTCTACCTTGAGATAGTATTCTTCAGTTTGATAATATAGTTATTTGGTTTATGATTATATCTTAATTATGACATGTTGCTCATGTGTGATAATCTAATGATGCTCTTGAATGCTATATATTTAAGGTGAAATTGAAAACAAAGAATGGCTTAGTTTATTATGCAATGGTAACCTCAAATGAAGAAAATGTCTTTGAATTGAATTGGGTGTTAGCATCCTCCCTATGGTGTACAAAGTAAGTGGATACACTATGTCATGTGATGATTATAATTTCTTAGGATTGTTATTTCTCTTTGTGTGCTATATAAGTGATTGACCACTACGAAGATTTTATGTTGAGTTGGATCTTAATAAAATAAGCTCATGACATTGTAAGTGCAATTGTGTTTAGACCTATGGACCATGTAAGCTTGCTTCTCAACAATTATTGGCAACATGTTCAAAACAAGCGATAGAGGTATGTAAAGTACATGCATAAAGTTGTAATTGCGATAATGTAAAATTATTGTTGTTTCTCCATATTACATAGTTAATGGTGTTAATTTACATTATGGTTTCTCCATATAATATAGTGAATGGTGTCAAAGTTATAACTTAGAATAAGTTTCCACTCACATCCAGGAGGTGGATATACTCTTTGAGGATTTGGACATACACATTGTCTTAATGATTTCAAGGGCTTTATAAAATTTAAATGTGTTGATGGATTTATCTCTTATCCTTAGTGATAGAGTTGGTTATATGATTAGTGTAAAGAAATGATTGAGATATAGTATGCTTCAAAAAATCTCCTAATAAGCATAATATTATGTGGAAATAAATAGATTAACTAGAGATACTTAGTTCACAACAAAATTTAATTGGAAATTGAATTTGAACTTTATTGGAGCTCTAGAATGCCACATCAAGTATATCTCTACCAAGTGATTAATTTCATTATGTAGAATCACCATAGTTTGAATATAAGACATTTACCTCTCCAATTAGCTAATGATTCAAGGTGAAGTTACAATAGAGATTGGTTTAAATTATTTTTGGATATTTTAAATAATATCCCTTAATAATACTATTAGTATTTAAAATTGTGCACCTCTTTTATTATTATTTCATATACCTATTAATGTCCATGATCATTTGTTTACTCAACATAAGGATAGAATAAATGTACATAATTAGCTATGCATGCAATAAACATCCTCGAAAACATTGTTCCATGACCACCCTTGTGTTATAACTATATATTTCAACTACGCCACATTCATTAGCAACTCAATATGTCCATAAATAAAATATAAAGAAAGAAATTATGCATAAACTCTTTCATATGTTATTTCACAAAGGTGGAAACGAGGTATAGTAGATGTTAAAGTATAAGAGTTATGTTAGACTATTTGCTATAATTTCATACTCAGAAAATATGATAGATGCTTATAATCATGTCTTATGAGAATAGTATTCAGATTATAGTACCTCAAGCAATGCAATAAATTTCTAAAAATCTTGATCAATCAGCCTATAATAGATGCCTAGAAACATATGTTGGAGACTAGCATAACCATGGTGAATTCATTACGGGTAGAGGTGGTATGGTTGGCAACTTGGTGGGTAGGTGTTTAGGAGATAACCTAAAATTATTAAGCACCGTGACCTTAATTTCCCATAAAACACCATACCTAGGATTGTCCAGGATTGTCCTTGCCGTTACTCTTGGAAAGGGGGAGCCATGTTGAACTTTAAGGTAGACAGCTTCCAAGTAGGAGATGGAAGTACGGCTACGTAAACTTTAACAAGTGATGGACGTGAAAAGAAAAAGGGAGGAAAAATATATATAAGAAAAAAAAAATGGGCATGAGATGGAGGGGAAAAAGAATGGCAAACCTGAATGGAATGGATTCTGTTCTTGATGCCCTTGCTATGGGCTTGGGTAGCGTACATCCTGCACTATCTCTTTTTCATGCGCTTGGCAGGAGGGATGTGGACCCTAGCTTAACGCCTACCAATGGCAATTGCCTGAAGGTTTCTAGAGCCTACGCCCTCAACATTCACGCTATACTGTAATTTCCTTAGAGGAAAATGAAACTTCTCAGCCTTGCCATGACTTAAAGAATACTTTAAGGAAAAAGTAACATATATTAAGGTTTTAGATAACTCTGTGTTCCCATGTATATATTCATACTGCTGCCTCCGTGCCCTATGCAGGTGTGTTGCTATGAGTGACTTCCCGTTTTCAGTCATATATGCAGCTAAAAAAAAATGCATTGGAACTTTTATTCACATGTATTTGGGCTATGTTATTACTATTAATTAACGATATTGTACTAGTTTGGTACTTCAGTTGCACATTTCTATGGATAGTTTAGTCTTCTATTATTTCCTTTTGGAATAGTATTGAGTGAATTGTGAAAAACATTCTTGCTATTCTAGTACCTTATTACTCTAGTGGACACTTTTGGAAAATTTAGGATGGTCTATTATCTCCACGGATTTAACAAGACTTTTATTGATAATTCTAGTGTAACGAGAGGAACTTGATAATCATCTCTAAGTAGATTGAAAAACATAAATTATGAATTTGTGTACCATATCAATTATTCTATTGCCCTAGTTCTAAATCATAATTTTATTATCAAGATGGTTAGATAGTGTCCTTAATATCCCAGATAACATTCTAGAATGAAAGCCGAGAGTGATATAAAGATGTATATATGATCAAGAAGGGAATCTCAATTTAGGAATACCCTAAAATTATTGTATCTCAAGAGATAATATTTCTTAATTATTATTTGGGTGTATGATCAAACGTTATTAGTTATTTGTGTTTGACCTTGAGAAACCCTTGAGGGGAGAGCTACATTTTCCTGATCTATATAACAAAATTAATAACCTAATTTCATCTCTATTTCACCTAAGTGGGTGGCAGAGGACTAGGAAACTATCTAGGGAGTTGGACCCTAGAAATGTTTGCATACCCACTCTTATATTTTCATATTAGATGGGTTTTAAATTGTTTTATGAAGTATGATGTCTTTGCGCCTTCAGGTAGGCAAGGCCATCTATGATGAGCCCCCGAGACACTAGGTTTGTCCCTTAGGTCTTGTATGTCAAAGTTTTGATTGATCTTGCCAATCCTTCACAATCTTATGCATTCCTTATTCGTCTACGTATATGTAGTATTTAAATAATGTATGATTGTACCTGTTTAAGTAAGGAAATATTTTATCATGATGATTATTATCTAAATACCTTCTAATCTTGTGTTGAACATCTAGAGAAGAAGATATCTTGTAGGTACAGGTATGAGGGGGAAATCAATTGGATCATGATAGTGTACGAGAGCAAATTAGGTAAAAAATAGGTACATTGTGATGTATAGTAAAAGAACATTGGGTTATTCAATCAACGTATAAACTTGGATGAAATTGTAACTTGTTAATAATTACTATTACTTGTAGGTTTATGAATGCATAACATGTTGTGAATAAAAAAAAATATGTAGAAGTTGTATAGTTCAGTGTAGTCTATTATGTTCTAATGTTCCTCCTAAGTGTATACATTTTAGACATTGCATAATGTGTGAAGTATTATGTTAATTGTGTTGAGTTAAAAAGGAAAATGTGTTAGTGTTGTGTATTGTTCACTTGGTTAAAAAGTGGGTTGGAAAGGTTACATGTTGATTCATACTATCACTTTAAGTTTTATAGAGGCATTTGGCTATGATTTAAAAAAAAATTATTTCTAAATACCTAAGTTTGGAATGAGATAAATAGGTTGTATAATGTCCTTCAACCGTTTTAATTTTGGGCATTACACTCAATTACAATTTCAAAGTTATAAACCAATGTTTAGCAAGAGTCATCAAAATAAGTTAAATAAAAAAATTAGATATAATAAAGTGAATTTTAATAAAAATTTAAAAAAAGAAAGATCAATTGGATATCCATTACAACATTCCAATTTCAATAGAAAAAAATTAAATTAAGTTCGTCCTTGAGGAAAATGGACTAACACAAACTTCCAATGGAAAAGTAACCTAAATAAAATAAATAATATTGATGGGATGATAGTAAGAAATAAATCTTCAATAAATAACTCATCAAAAACATTCAAACTTATAAAAAGTTTCACGTTACTTCCACTATGTAGCTTTTGTTAAGCCACTTGAGGGGAGGAGGGGAATGGTGGTCTATAACCATGTTTTGTAATAGCATGCTAAATAGAGGTAGTCTCAAACTAGATATATATACCAAAAATAGAGGTAGTCTCAAACTAGATATATATACCAATTATACCATATCATGATGCTCATTATCCATATCACTGAGACATCCAATAATTATACCAAGGTTCATTGAAATTCATCGTCAACCCATGGGGTATACACATTAAAAAGTAGGTTTGCACTATGAACCAACAAGTGTGGCTCTATGTATGGGAGATTAAATAGGGACTAACATCATTTAGATTCTTACACCAAGGGAATACCATAAGACTCCAAGGGAAGACCACTATCACTCAACCCCTATTTACATGGTGTGCATCTCATATGGAAAACATGACCTTGCCATGGATCACTACCAACACAATAGCATGGTGTGCATCTCTTATGGAAGAAAAGATTTGCCCTGAAGCACTACCATCACAACATTACACAATACATAACAATTAGAATACATTGTCAAACAAAAACTCTTTAACCATCACACTATAATTCAATGACATGTTCATGACTCTTATTTGTACATACATGACATTCACAAAGGGTACTCTTAGGTGGATCACCAATGATGTTTACCACACCCTTACCCCAAGTTTATATCTAATATCACATGCTTGGAACACAAACACAACATTTACTGGTCTCTCATATGACACAACATACATCATATCTCAATGAGCTCAATCATATGAAGCACATATAAATTCACCATAATTTCATAATCATATTTTCTCTTTTCTACTACTACAACCTTGTTTATTATATTTAATCATGTTTCAACCCTCATTTCTCATCCAAAACTGAATGCATAGCTATTTTGGCCTTACTCTTGTTTAACAAAGAGAGTTATTTGTTTCTAATAGTATTTTTCACATGGAATGGAGAGTGAGTGGTTGTTTTTTTCAGATTGCATTTATTTCTTCATATCTATGTTATCATGAAGTAATATAATCCATTATGTAATCGTAACAAATTACAACATTTTGTTCAATAATACACTTTAACTCACACATAAATACCATTAGAAATCTCAATATTGACAATTCATACCATTAGAAATCTCAAGAAGTCATTGACATATAGCTAGATTCAAATTGTATATTGGTTGTAACACCTTCATCCTTGGATTCCAAATACTTGTAAAATATATTTAATTAATAATGACATTTTTATCTAACATATTTTATCTACTTCTCCTTGTATTCTCATAGGGATTCAACATGACTTCCAAAGTGTTTCATCCCTCTAGACTTATTACTTGGTCCTCCACAACCAATTTACCAAAAGAGTTAGTTAGGGTAATAGATTTTCAAATTAAAAATATTGGAATTAACTACAAAGAGGGTTTAAGATACACTTGCAATCCCCATTGTTTAATAAAAATATCATATTGTCTTGAAAAATTGGCATGCATTTTTAATCACAAAGATAAGCACTTTTTCTCTTTATTTATTATTATTTATGAGGAAAATCTAAATTATATACATATTTTAGAACAATGATAAACATTTTAATCACCAACTATACACAACTATTGAGAGCGTTTCTAGATTCTAAGGTGTAGAAATCCCATGCTATCTCCAAAAATTGGCACGAATTTTTAATCACAAAGAAAATAAGTTTTTCTCTTTATTTATTATTATTTATGACAAAAATCTAAATTCTATTTGATAAACTCTCATCTTATTCACTCTACTCCAACAACACAATTTAATCAAAATCTAAATGCTTGAACTTGAATAAAGTAAATCATGATGAACTTACCTGATTATAAAGAAAGCCAACAAATATTAATATTAACAAAGTGAAAATTAAGTTTTATGTTTTATTCAATTAAAAAGAGAAATATATACCTGATTATAAAGAAACATAACAAACATTAATAATATTTAAGACGTGAAAATTAAATATTAAATTAGTTTGCAGAATCAAAGTCAAAAAAGAAAAGTAGCAGGATGAGCATAAGTTCGTTTAGCCACATACATCGTAAAAATTATTTGTGGAATCACCGCCCCACTTTAATCTCGAATCTTGGATCTTCAATGATTCGTACACCGCATATAAAATAAATGATTCGTACCTCTTATTATATACCTGAGTATAAAGAAACGCAAAAAATATTTAAGGGGTGAAAATTAAATATTAAAGTAGTTCGCAGAAGATGAGCATAAGAAAAGAAAAAAAAAATGTTTGAGGAATCGCCGCCCCACTTTAATCTCGAATCTTGGTCCTTCAATGATTCGTTCACCGCATATAAAATAAATGAGTGATATGAAATAAGTGGTCCTCCAATGATTCGCACATTGGATATAAATGAGTGTTGGGATGCACGGTATCATATTATCGCGCATTCATTTCTGCAGTCTCTGTTGCCGCTTGACAGATCAATTTTTCAGCTAATCAGACATCCAGGTACACATTATTTTTCATGAATATTGCTGAAAATGATGTGTAACTTATTACGTTCTTTGTCTGTTTGTCTGTCTTTGTTCTCTTCAGCAAAGAAGCAAAATGTGTATTTATTACATTCTTTGTTTCCTTTGGCAAAGAAGCGTAGAAAGATATACTAGCGTACATTCTTTGTTTTCTTTGTTTACATGCTAAGAGATTGCCTATTTAATGATGTCTGAAGGGCATAGAGGAGGACTATCGCTTCCTTAAGAATGATCCAAACCACCTTTCTAATGAAATACTGTTGAGAAAGATAAAAGAGATAAATGCATGTAGTCGAATAATGTTAATATCTATATGTACAATCATGTCATATTTATACATATATTCTATAACAAGTTCTCTCACAATTATTATAGACATAGAACTATCATTAAATGATAAAAAATATATAATAAATTTCTAAAATTTAGATTAATAATTTAGGGTAGTCTACAAAAAAATGAGGAAAAAACAATAATACATACAATTGAGGTTTACGAAGAAAACAATATTGAATGCCTTGACTTAATTTCAATGGTACAAAAAATCATATGGTTAGAAACTTAAGAAGCCTGTTGACATTATAGTTGTGGTTTCATAAAATCTTGTGCTAAAACATGTTCGATTGATGAGAAAAGAATGTCAATATCTCTATATTTTGCTCGAAGCACAAATTTGGTAGTCTAATATGTAAGTTGAATCCTTAGATTCAAAAATTTCAGTAAAATATATTTTTGATAACTTATCCTTGCTCATCACCATGCACCTGCTCTTAACGAAGAAGTATCAACCAAACATAATTTTGCGTTTACTATTGAAACAATGTGTGAAATTAGTTATATGAGAAGATGGATGTGTGAAATTGATACTCAAAATTAAATTAAACTTATCAATTATTTAAAACTTTAGTAAAATTTATAAGTACACCATCTATCAATATTAATAATTATAATCTTTTATAATTAATTGTTATTTTGGCTGTAATATTGGATCCGTATAAAATACAGGTGGCAGATTCGTGTTCGATGTGGAGGACACAGCTACGAGGGGCTTTCCTACACTGCCGATGCTCCTTTCGTTCTTATCGATCTTCTAAACTTGAACAAAGTCAATGTGGACAGGAAATCAGAGACGGCCTGGGTAGAAGGAAGCGCAACGTTAGGTGAAGCTTATTCTGCTGTAGCAGAAAGCTCACCTGAGTTGGCGTTTCCTGCAGGAATTTGTCACACGGTGGGCTCCGGTGGTCATTTTGCGGGCGGGGGGATGGGCTTTCTGGCGAGAAAGTACGGCCTTGCAGCTGACAATATATTGGATGCCCTCCTGATAAATGGGTCAGGGGAGATGGTGGATAGAAGCGGAATGGGCGAAGATGTGTTTTGGGCCCTGAGAGGAGGTGGAGGTGGCAGCTGGGGAGTTGTTTATGCCTGGAAAATTCGGTTGGTGAGGGTGCCTCAAATTTAAACAGCCTTCAAAGTGGTTAAACATGGTACAGATATTGTCACCAAGACAGTGAACAAATGGCAACACGTTGCTCCCAAAATGGAGGACAACATCTTAATGCAAGTAAAGGTCGACTTCAATGAGAAAAAAAGTAATCAGAGCCATGTTCGAAGGAACATACCTTGGGCGTAAGAACGAGCTGGTGAATAAAATTGCCAACAGCTTCCCAGAGCTTCAAATGGAGTCGGCAAATTGTGAAGAAATGAGTTGGATAGAGACAATTGCCTACTTCGATAATAACATCCAAGTCAGCGAATTGACCAACAGGTATTATTACAACAAGACCTACTTCAAATCGAAGTCAGATTTCGCCAAGGTCCCTCTTCCAGAGTCCGCGTTGAGAGGACTATGGAGCAGAATGCATAAAGAGCCGCGTGTTTACTGTTTTCTTTCCCTTGGGAGGGATGATGGACAGGAAACCCTCCAATGCGACGCCGTTTCCTCATCGGGCAGGCACATTGTTCAACATACACTACAACATATCCTGGAGCGAGAGTTGTGAAGATGATTACTACCTTAAATGGATGAGGGATCTTTACCAGTACATGGAACCTTATGTCTCCCATTCTCCCAGGGCTGCATACATCAACTTTCTTGACCTTGATCTGGGCACTAGCCACGATTCTGTTGAAGAGGCCAGAGTTTGGGGTGAGAAATATTTTGGTGCAAATTTTGATAGGCTTGTTGATGCTAAAACGCAGGTGGATCCCGCTAACAACTTCAATAATCCTCAGAGCATTCCCCCTAGGTGTGTTTAAAATGTTAAGAAATAATGTTTATACTATGCATCTATCTATATCCGCATAAAATGGCGCTTCTATGAGTCAATTAGCTTTAAGCGCATATACCTTTATAATATTAATAATAAATGTTATGTTAATTATATGCACGTGTATGGTCCTTTCCATATTTACTCATTATGTAGTCCCACTCCATGCCTTGTATCCGAGGCTTGTTACACTATGTTTTGATTCTTTATATGTGATTTATTTTTTATGTTAGTGACGTTATACGTATGCTTTGGATTATTTATATCGATGATTTATTATGATGTTTTATGAGATGTCAATCCATGATTAGGTGTAGAAAAGGAAATCTTCCAAAGTGCCTATCAATGAAATTTTGGTTGTTTTCTAGGACTTACTATTTTTAGAAATGTTTATTTTTATTAGTGTCTATTTTTAGTAAATTTACCTGTCTCCAATTAGCATAATTTTGCATTTGGAAAAACTCTCTATTTTTAGTAGTTTCTATTTATAGCAACATGTGATTGTTGACTGTAAATGCTATTTTTGGAATAGATCTTTATTGTATTGTTTTTTTGTGGTAGGGTGAAAGGAATGATTTCGTATTACTCATTTATGAACTCCATATGATATCATGATTTCCTTTCACTAGATGGAATTATATGTGTGTGTGTGTAATATATATATATGTGTGTGTGTGTGTGTACAACATGTTTTTTTCCATGATTGTTGGTACCGGACATCTATTCCACCTAGTTTTATAGGTTTGAGCATTTCTTTAATTCCCAATGGTTGTATAAGAGACAATACAAGGCCCAAAATGTATCTAGCCCTAGCCATTGTCCTAGCTTAGGGACAATGACCTAGTTTTAATTATTATCTGTCCCATTTCTCATGTGGACTATACCTAGTGGTAAGTCTTGTTTTGATGTTGGCACTATATTATAATTTATTTGAGTTCTCTCTTATTCATTAATATTAATTATATCCTATGTGTTGTAAATTAAATTAATAATTAATTAATGATTATTATGACTTTAAATGTAATTTTGTTTTAATAAATATACTTTTATTATCGGATATTATTTGATAAATGATATATTATTTATTAAATAAATATTAATTCTATGAGATTTCCACAATCCATGTTGCATTCTTTTGAATTTTTCTAGATTGGATTATGTGTGTATTTTTTATCATGATTCATCATCAGGATGAAAAAAGAATTCCAAGGAGATGAAAAAGGGTGTGATTCGAAACGTTGACGATAAAAAATAAACACACAATCGCGAATCTAGAAATTTTTTAAAAAATAAATAAATATTACTTATTTATTATTTAGTAAATGATCTATTGATTATTTTTTATTATTTATTGTGCATGTGATATTTTTAGTGGATACTATATTTTATTTTATTGTTGGAGGACCTAATTCTTCTTCCTTATGGAACTAATTCTTCAATCATGGTGGAACAAATTGTTCTATTATTATGGATGATTGTATTTAAAATTAAAATTTATTTTACAATGGGAATTGTTTATTATGATTTTTTATTTTATTATTTGTGATATTAAATGATTTATTATTTTATTATTCTTTTTGAGTGGGAAATAATAATTGACTATTTTTTTTTAGTTATTTATTATTTTTAATTGATTTATCAATTATTATTTTATTATTTTACAAATTATTAATTTATTATGTATTTGGAATTAGTTATTAATTGTGAGAATTATTTATTAATTGATGAAATTAATTATTATTGTTTATTGTTTAATTATTTTTAAATGATATACTATTTATGGTTATTATTCTTGAATGAATTTTATTTATTTATTTATTTCTTATTATTTTATTATATTATTATCTATTTATGTGGGTCTAACCATTAGCTCTATTCTATTGGATTATTATATTCTAGGTGGAATTAATTATTTATTATTTATTGGATTATCTTTCTCTCTCTTTCTTTCATAGGTTTCCCAAGTAGGTTCCTATTTCCCAATTTTATTTTCAATTTAATTTGGAATATTTCTTAAATGGATTATTAGGGAGATTTTAGCATGCTCTATTGAGTTTGTTTACTTTTTTCTAAATAAGTTATTTTATTTATCTTTTTATTAAGATTGAGTTTTGTCAAAATCGGGTATAGCAAATTAGCGTTTTAATTGATCGGTTCTGCATAATTCTTATTGAAATTCATGTGTGAATCCCTATCATTGATCTATTAATATTATTAGAAGTTTGTCAGAGCCTTCTCAAATGGGTTTGAATCAATTTTTTTTTAGTGCCTTTTGATTCTCATATATGCAGAATCATTGTTTTGGGTTTTGAATTTGCAGTTTGATTTTGTTTCAACTCTGATTTTCTTCCAAAGACTTGTTTTGGATTTGTGCCTTGTTATTCATATATTTTTTGTTATGATTTGTGTTAATTTTTCTAGATTGGTGTTCATATTCCCTTTCATGTTTTGTCTTATGAAAAAGAACAGTGGTATAGGGATTGTGACTCAGTTTTAGGATTTGACCTTGTGAGTGGTCTACGTATGGAAGTCCTATTTGCAGAATGTGCTATTCTATTTGTGATTATGTATTATTGATGATCCTATTTGGTTATCATATTTTTCATGATGATTTCTTTGAGGCATAGAATGTAGGATATGTAGGTGCATCAAGAGAGAGTGGCTCGCTATGGGAGTTGGGGCCCTAGGTGGCTACTAAGGTGACTCAAAGATGAGTAGATTAATAAGTGATAACATTAATTAAAATTTGGGATGGTATTTATTTGGGTTTTACATACACTAATAAGATATTTTGGTGCTGCATTGATGGCCTCATGTGCTTATATAGGCAGAGGAAGAGATTTGGAAGGCCTGCATCCACCTGTTGAAGTGTTGAGTTGACATGATTGTGAAATACATGTTTTGTATGGTGTGATTGTATATTTCCACGAGTTGTCCATGGGGACTGGGGTTTGGAGTTCGGAGAGGAGTCAGATTACTAGGGTAACTCATTAGAGACTATGTGATGATACTCTCTCCTTATATATCCTAGTATCCTATTATGTTGATTTTTTGTTGAAGCCTCAAGGAGTTCTTTTGGAGATTTTAGTTGATATTCTTATTTGGTAAGTCTTTTATGAGTCTTCTTTAAGGTTTGGTTTTCTATATATCACTGGTACTTTTGTAATTTATGTATTTATGTTTTACTAATCTTTGGTTCTTATCTTTATCTTCTTGCCTTTAGAAGTGGTGTTTATTTATCTTGATTGTGAGTTGGTTGTTTCTAGTATCTATAGCCTTCTTTTATGTTGCTTGGGGCTTTTTTTCTATCTCCTACCATGGGAGATGGGCCTACGGGTTCCACAAGGTTGGGTGGTGTTTCATTTTCAACCATGGGGAATATTTTGGTGGACTTGTTTGTATGCGATTGGATGGATCTTTACCGTGTTCTTTTTAGTATCTTCATATTTCACTTGTGAGATGATTTACCATTATATTTTTATTTGAAATGTATCTTCTAGAAGTGATGTATAAGGATATGTTATTGTACACTTGTATTGGTAACTTTAAAAGATATTTGAGATGATTCTTAGTGGAATGTTGTAATTGGACCTTAGTAAGGGATACATTATTATCAAAGGATATCGTGCAGGTGAATATATTTATGTGAATTACAAATATGTTCTTATTCATAATGAAGGTTATCATAGGAATCTTCGATTTCATGATTTAAAATGAACTTAGTATATATCTATTTGTTGAGTTCTATTTTTAATGTATAATAGTGAGTGTTGTATACCAATGACATGAGGAAGTCCTTAGAGGAATGTAATGTGGTGTGATTTTCTTCCACTTAATCTTGTAACTGTGATTCTTCTATGTTTTGTAATTTGTTTATTTAATTGTATAGTGAGTGAAAGATGGTTGATGTGTTATGTTTTATAAAAAAAAATGGTCTATGTATTCGAGCTAATAGTTTTTATTAATATGGGGTTCCCTATAAGGGTGTTATACTTGTTATTAGAGCCCATGTCTATACACTGGGATCTCTGGTTATGTTGTTCCTCTTGTAGATGATGTTATTGGCACATAGTGGAATAGGTGTCTACTTTGTTAGTTAGTTTTTTCAGTTTGTAGCTAGGATGCCTTGAGTGGGAATTTTGAGAGTTTAGGACAAACCAATCTAGGTAGCCTATTTATGTTTTGAAAGAAAAAAAAAATGTTGAATTTGTATAGTTCAGTGTAATCTATTTATGCTTTGATGTTCCTCCTAAGTGTATACATTTTAGACATTTCATAACGTGTGAAGTATTATGTTAATTGGGTTGAAGTTGAAAGGAAAATGTGTTAGTGTTGTGTATTGTTCACTTGGTTAAAAAGTGGGTTGGAAAGGTTACATGTCGATTGATACTATCACTTTTAGTTTTATAAAGGCATTTGGTTATGATTTAAAAATAAAACAAATTATTGATAAATACATAAGTTTGGAATGAGATAAATAGGTTGTATAATGTCCTTAAAGTGTTTTAATTTTCGGCAATACAATCAATTACAATTGCAAAATTATAAACCAAATTTTATCAAGAGCCATCAAAATAAGTTAAATAAAAAATAAGATATAAGAGAGTGAAGTTAAAAAATAAAATAAAAAATAATGATAGCTTATTTTTTTTAACTTCAACATAATTAGAATTTTAGAGTGTGAATTTGAGGAGAGGAATTTGTTGTTTTTAGTTTGACTTAGGATTAGTATTGAGAATGGTTTGGAATTATTGAGCTTGATTTATTTGGAGTCTTGGTTGTTGTTTTCAGAAGATTTAATGCTTTAAAAATTCATAATCAAAATTATCTTTCTCTAGATCTCTTTCTTTCACAGGTTTCCCAAGTAGGTTCCTATTTCCCAATATTATTTTCAATTTAATTTAGAATATTTCTTAAATAGATTATTAGGGAGATTTAAGGATTCTCTATTGAGTTTTTTACCTTTTTCTAAATCAGTTATTTTATTTATCTTTTTATTAAGATTGAGTTTTGTCAAAATCAGGTATAGGAAATTAGCATTTTAATTGATCGATTTTGCCTAATTCTTATTGAAATTCATGTATGAATCCCAATGATTGATCTATTAGTGTTTTTTTAAGAATTTTTGAGGAGCCTTCTAAAATAGGTTTGAATCAATTACTTTTTAGTGTCTTGTAATTCTCATATTTGCAGAATCATTGTTTTGGGTATTGAATTTGCAGTTTGATTCCGTTTCAACTCCCATTTTCTTCCAGAGGCTTGTTTTGGACTTGTACCTTGCTATTCATATATTTTTGGTTATTATTTATGTTAATTTTTCTATATTGGTGTTCATATTCCATTTCATGTTTTCTCTTGTGAAAAAGAGCAGTTGTATTGTGATTATGACTTAGTTCTAGGACTTGACCTTGTGAGTGGTCTATGTATAGAAGTCCTATTTGCAGAATGTACTAGTCTATTTGTGATTATGTATTCTTGATGATCCTATTTGGGTATCATATATTTCATGATGCTTTCATTGAGATTGGTAGGTGCATTAAGAGAGAGTGGCTCACTATGGGAGTTGGGGCCCTAGGTGGCTACCAAGGTGACTCATAGGTGAGTAGATTAATAAGTGATAATATTAATTAAAATTTGGGATGGTATTTATTTGGGTTTTACACATACTCATAAGATATGTTTTTGCCCCACTCATGGGATCATGTTCTTGTATAGTCTGAGGAAGATATTTAGAAGGCCTACATCCACATGTTGAAGTGTTGAGTTGACATGATCGTGCAATACATGTTCTGTCTGGTGTGATTTAATATTTCTACATTATTTGTCCATGGGACGGGGGTCTGGAGTTAGGAGAGGAGTCAGACTACTATGGTAAACCATTAGAGGCTATGTGATGACACTCTCTCCTTATGTATCCCAGTATCCTATTAAGCTGATATTTTGTTGAAGCCTCAAGGAGTTCTTTTGGACATTTTGGTTGATATTCTTATTTGGTAAGTATTTTATGATTTTTTTAAGGTTTTGTTATATATCTCTAGGACTTTTGTAATTTATGTATTTATATTTTACTAATATTTGGTTCTTCTCTTTATCTTCTTGCCTTTAGAAGTGGTGTTTATGTATCTTGGTTGTGAGTGTGGTCAATTTTTCTAGTATTTGTAGCCCTCTTTTATATTTTACTAATTTATGTATTTATGTTTTACTAATCTTAGGTTATGTTGTTTCCCTTGTAGATGATGTTGTTGGCACATAGTGGAATAGGTGTCTACTTTGTGAGTTACTTTTTTGTTTGTAGAGCTTGGATGCCTTAAGTGGAAATTTTGAGAGTTTAGGACAAACCAATCCAGGTAGCATGTGGAGTACAAAGAGTACCTCTTGGTTCTTTTGCACCAATCAGAAATGGATGGATATGGTTACTTGAGAGATGTAGTGCCCAAACTTTTGGGAAAAAATGCAACAACAATTTTTTTTAAAATGCCTAATTACTTGTGATTTACATAATGTATAGATTTGGTTGTTCTCTTTGTTCCACTAGTTTGATAACTTAAGTTTCAACTTAATAAAATTTATAATGTGGACAATTAAATATTTTATTGAATCAAAACTAAAGGGGTAACATAAGAGTAATTTAAACTAAACAGGGTAAATTAAACCACTAAGTCATTACGCTAATTTTCCCTCATAAGGGAATAGCTCCTAAAATTAATTATAGGGACTATCCCTAGAGTAAACTTCAATATTTTAATTTGATTAATTAATTCACCTAATAAATAGGGATAAGAACTTGAAATAATGTTCCACACCTAATATAAATTCATATTAGCTTTATTTACTCCTACATGTAATTTTCATAAAAATACTAAGGAATAATTAAAATATATCTAATATTGTTATGCTAACATTAATGTTATTAATCGTTTATTATTAAAACAAGTCTATAACCTACTATATTAATATTAAGACAAATTCATTAAATTAATATTAATTAAATGAACAATTGTATTTATTGGCCCAAAAAGATATTATAATATTAAATCATTAATATTGTTTCCCATTTGAACTAATATAAATCCATGATTAAAAGGGTCCATTTATTTCTTTAATTTAAATTACCTTATTTTTAAATTTACTTTTGTATTTAAATGACCAAATAAATTCCCTTTATTTTAAAATTTGGGAACTTCCCCCCAGTTATTTCTTTTTAAATTTACCCTCTTCTTTTAAAAAAATAACCTATTCTATACTATATTAAAAATCCCCTTTTAGGGTTTCTTATAGCCACATGGGTTATTCTTACCTCCTGCTTATATTATCTTTTTACTATCTGTTTACCCTAAGTCAGATTAGGGTTTCACCATAAAATATTTTCATGGTGAATATTATTTTGTTGTAGCATCTATGCCAACATGGTGGCCGATTTATTTTTGTTTGTAGGGCCTGTGTATTTCCATGGCGGCAGTTTCTTGTGTTGCAGGTTTGACGGAGGGAAGCAACGACGATAGAATGTTTTATGTGAATGGCGGGGAGGAGTGTGGGGAGGTGGACCGTCGTGGCGGCCACCACCAACAGCGCAAGGTTTACCCCTGTGGCTGTGCGTATGGCCCCCAAAAGTCTCGGCCCCGTGACTGTGGGGAGGCCCTAATAAAAATAAACCTCTGTGGCTGTGCGTATGTCCCCCAAGAGTCACAGGGATAAACCCCTACGACTGTGGGTGGCCATAATAATAATAATGGTAATAATATTTAAGTATGTTTAATAATAACATTAATTTTGATAAAAATAATATAACTAATCTTAAAAGCATACATGTATTTTCTAATAATACTTGTATTCATGTTAGTTTTATTATCGAGTCTTAACTAGGAAGCTATTTTCATGGTGGCAGTTTCGTGTGTTGCGGGTTCGATGGAGGGAAGCAACGATGATAGAATGTTTTATGTGAATGGCGGGGAGGAGGAGTGTGGGGAGGTGGACCGTCATGGCGGCCACCACCAACAGCTCAAGGTTTACCCCTGTGGCTATGCATATGCCCCCTAAGAGTCTCGGCCCCATCCCCACAGTCACAGGGGTAAACCCCTACGATTGTGGGTGGCCATAATAATAATAATAATAATGGTAATAATATTTAAGTATGTTTAATAATAACATTGATTTTGATAAAAATAATATAATTAATCTTAAAAGCACTATCATTAGATTTGTGTACATGTATTTTCTAATAATACTTGTATTCATGTTAGTTTTATTATCTGGCCTTAACTAGGAAGCTATTATTATTAACACTTATTGTTATTAATAACATCTCTATTGGAAATTTCACTTATTAAAGAATGAGTTTTTGAAGACAGAATGGGTCTGCAAATTCGGCAATTGCGAATCTCGGCATCTGCAAACCTCGAGGCCTGCGAACACTAAGACTGGTTGTTTGTGAGCTGTTCGAGGCGACCTTGGTGACGTGGACACCTTGGCATCTATGTGGAGGGGTTAATTCTCCTCCACCCAGTTTGAATTTCCTATCTACTGCTCTTTTTGTTCGTTTTTCTTCCTTCTTTTTGCAAAATTAATGCTAGGCTTCAATTAATTCGGAGCACCCCCCACCTACCTGGTCGCTCATGTGACTTAAACCTTAGCCTCCTATGGAGCTAGAGTCAAATGGTGGTGCCATTAATGGCCCTAAATCTACAGATCAAGCTAAGTCTCCTCCAAAAAAATCCTTCACCGAAACCATCTCCTCGCCTACAAATGGAGTCAACCCTAATGCGCGATTTTCTAAGGCTCCTAGCAAAGAACAATCCGGTGAGGAAGGTAAGTGCCCTAGCACTATCTCGGATCCCTTCTACATTTCACCAAATATGGAAATGTTGAATTAAATTTCTTCAGAAAAGACTAGGTTAAGTAATACAGCCATTTTCTTTGCGTGTGTTGATGTTGAGAAATGTCCACCTAGGAAATTCTTAGATGATTGGTTTCATAACTTCTGGAATTTAAAATTAGGGCTTAAAATATTGTTTTGCAGACAAATTCAAAAGGGTCTCTACCTTATTTTCTTTAACACTCACGAGGCTCAAAGGGAGGCAATAAAGCGTCAATATTGGATAGTTGGGAATACTTCCTTCTGTACCCTAGCTTGGTCTCTAGAGGCGGTTGGTGAAGAGGTTCTCGCACTGTCCTCCCCTGGGTGGGTCATCCTCAAGGATGTCCCCCCCTTCCTTTGGAGTTTTCTTCCATAGTTAATGGAACCTTTTGGAAAAACAATTCGTATTGATGAAACGACCCACCTCGTCCCTAACCTAGATGCCAGAATGCTTGTATCGATTAAGCTAGGGATTGATATCCCACCATCTTTAACCCTAAACATCAATAAAGAAAATTTTATCTACCCTATTGAAATGCTTGGAGGATTAAGTACATGCTTTCTCTGCAAAAAAGAAGGACATCTTTAGAAAAATTGGCCAATCATTAATCACAGAAAAAAAAAACCCAAAATTAATTCAACTGATGCATCCTCAAACCCTAGAACCAAGATTTATCAAGATTCATCCACCCCACTCCTTGTTAATGAAGAAGCTAGTATTCCCATCACCAATTCAACAGAATCAAAACCCATGCACATTGAACACACACCCTTTGTCTATGAACACCTTGGTCCGGCCTCTGACCCAACAAATGGTCCTATAGAATCGCCCTCTGACTGTTTTTAGTTGGTCACTTCTAGGAAATGAAGGAGGAAAATTAGCAACCTGAACACCCCGAATCAAAGCCATCCTACTATCCCAACTATTAGCCAACTAACAGGTATTTTTGATTACCCCCTCCCTACAAATAATAGCTCACCCACTACCGCTCAAACCCCGACGAACTTTGTGGTTAAAAAAATGGTTAAAAAACTTGAGAACCCTAGTCGAAGTGCTGATGTTGCTAGCACCAGTGATAACCCTGGAAGTTTGATGATCAGATCTGAAACTCCCAAGAATTCAGACTCCTCATCACTTGTAGGGCTTACCCTTGAAGTTAACATCACCAACCCTTCGACAGCTTCTATGCTCAAAGAGTTAGAGGATAATCATGTTATTGAAGTAATCTACGCCAATAAGGGTCTTAAGGAAATTAGGCCTAGCACAATGCTCCTTGGCTTTCCAGACTCCCAAATGTCTGGGTCAGACATAGGAGGAAATGCAGCTACTAGGAATGAACCATCTGAAGTTAGTGAAGATGAGGACGACCTTATGAAAGGATTTTCCTTGGCTAAGAAGAAAGGTAGGCCTATGGGCTCCAAGAATAAGAAGAAATCTAGAGATCCTTGTGGTCTCCCTAGTTGAACCTCTTAACCCTCCTCTCTAATGAAATACATCTCTTGGAATATTAGAGCCCTTGAGTCGCTTGATAGGAAGTTTGTCATCAAAATCTCTCTGAGCCATCACAAGAACTTAGATTTCTTGATGCTGCAAGAACTTAAATCCATGGGATTCCATCTTGATAACTCACATGACTTTATCTGGAGAGATGTAATCAAAATTTGCACCAACCACTCGAAAGGAAAGGGAGGAGTTGGCCTTCTTATCTCCCCTAAGTGGGCAAGCAACATTAGGGATAAAGGGATCTCCCCATGTAATAGAGCATCCTGGGCTACCCTAGATATTAGGGGCTCCAGGTTTGGCATATGCTCTATATATGTACCTAATGACTACAACGAAAGAGTGTCGTTTTGGATCTGGTTGACTTCCCTCCCAAGTATCCCCTGGATAGTGGCTGGAGACTTCAATATGACTGAGCATCAAGATGACAAGGTTGGGGGACTTCCTTTTGAATGGAAGAATAAAGGAAAACCTCAATGGGACAAACTTAAACAAAAACTCTAGTTATTTGACCCCCTTGAGGGCACTAAAATTGCTACTTCTAACCTATGGTACACCTGGAGCAATTTCAACAAGGTCCCAATCACATTTACTCCAGACTGGACAGATTTTATGTTAATAACAACTTCTTCTCTTTCTCCCCTAACCACTTGGGGAGTGCAGTTGTTGTCCTACTAGTTACCCTTTCTAACCATTTTCCTATCCTAGCTGTCATTAACACTAGAAACACTATCCCTATCAGTAGCTCCTGTAGTAAAAAAATTATTCTCAACACCTCCCTCCTCAAAGACCAAGATGTTCTAGGTGCCATTAAGGTGGTCAGGCTCTTCAACCTTTAGCCTCAGCTTCCCTAATTCTACACCCTTAGGTGGACAAGGAAAGTCTCCTCCTAGCAGAAATTACTCCAAACTATTGGCCAAAAGAAATCCAAGGACTCTAGAGCCATGGAAAAAACTCTCACCCATCACCTCCATTCCTTAGAATAGGATATTCAAGCTAATCCCTCCTCCCCTACCTTGGCCAAGCATGTCTCTAAAGCCAGAGATATCCTCAGGAAGCACCAGCAAGTCAAAATTAGGGGAGCCTTCATTAGAGCTCGCAACCATTGGCTCCAATTTGGAGATAAAGGCTCCAAAATCTTCTTTAACCTCCTTAAGCAGAAGCAACATAGAGAAAAAATTGATAGAATAACTATAGACAACAACGAACTCCTGGATCTCAATGATATCAAAGAGGCCTTTGAAATGTTCTATAGAACTATCTTTACCTCAGAAGATAATGAAGCCTTGATGGCCAAGCAACTTTGGAGATGTCTTAAAGAGAATAATAAATGGATTGAAATTTTCAAACATTAATAAAACATTCTGGATATCCAAAACACTCTGGAATATTATGCCCTTCCCAATGCTGGTTCTTATTTATGGAGCAACTTCTTTCGCTCCTCCAAAGTTATTTTTCATGGTTGTAGATGGGTGCTAGGGAATGGTGCTAAAATCAGGTTTTGGGATGACTAGTGGATTGGTGATGGCCCCTTATCAGACTATGTTTGGGCTTCACCTTTCAAAGAATTATATCTCGGATTATTATTTTAGAGATGGAGCCTAGTTGGATCTCAATTATGTGGATAATGCTTTGATACCTATGCAACCTTAGTTGAATTGTATACACATCCCCCACTCTCATGTGGAGGATGAAGTGTTCTAGAATTTCTCCTCTTCTGGAAAGTTCAAGGTTGCCGATGCTTATAAGTTCATCTCTAGAAACTCACCCCCCCTTCTGGGTGGGTATCTGGAATAAGCTCTTAATTCTGAAAAATTAACATTTTTTTCTGGATGTTTATGCAAGGTAAGATCTCTACCATTGACGATCTTTGCAAAAGAGGTCTTCCTCTTACTAATAGATGTTTCCTTTGCAAAGAAGCGGATGAAAATGTTGGTCATCTACTGCTTCACTGCTCTTTTGTCACGGATATTTGGAATTTCTTCCTTAATATCTAGAACACTAATTGGGTCTTCCTTGATTTAGTTCAAAGGATGTGGTTTGAATGAATGTACTCCTTTGAAAATCAGGCTTTGGGAGTTCTATAGAATTTGTCTCTTCCTCATATTGCTTGGGGTATTTGGAAAGAAAGAAACAATAGAGTCTTTAGAGATTTAGAATCTTTTGCACTTGTTGTGGCTACTAGAATTCACATTTCTACCAAGGAGAATTTTCTACACTCCTACCCCAATAGAAAGAATGACCATCCTCTCCCTACTCTCTAGGCGAAATGGGATACTATCAATTGGTGGCAAATTGATTGGAATATTGCAATTCCAATGCACAAAACAAAGCAGTGATAAATGGAAGAAAAACAAGGAGGTGTGGTAGGAAATCATTGTTGGGGGAATTGTCCCCGTCTTGGAAAGACTTCATGGCCCTTCTCCTCTGCTCACAGAATCCTTTGTCAATGGGTGGAAGAAAGGGGTCCTGAGGGCTTATGGTGTTGATTACCAGCTGGATGAAACCCTGGTGATGATGGTTACTAGTCTAGTGATGAATGGAAGAAGGTTCTATAAAGATAGGAAAATAAGGGAGGAGGACTTGGCGAATTTTTTTGACAAAGACAAGGAGCACTCAAGAGTTAACAAAATGGCTGATGGTGGCTACAATAGGAAAGATCTTATGGCTCCCAAAGCAGACATGGTCAATTTCATCATGAGGTATATTATGCTCGATGGCAAATATGTCAGTATCTTTTCCTTACCATTTTACTATTTTGAATCATTTTACACGAAAAAATCATGTCTATTCCTTTCTATCTAGCCTCCTCTTTAGAGAATAGTCTTGAAAAATATATGGAGAATCCAAATAATCATGTTCTTCATGAAGGGCTTATTGTGCTCATCATGGAGTATGCTCAGACCCTTAAAGTTGTTCCCTCTCTATCTAAGAAAGGCCAACATACTAATATTCAGGATGTCTCTAACTCGAAAATGGATTTGGAGGATAGTGGGGGTGGCATTCCTTTTGACAACCTTGAGTATAAGCAAGTGGAAGAAGGTGAGATTATGGTCACCCCTTGGAGGTTTAGTAGTAAGAATCCCTCTAGATGGGCGGCGAACAAATATAAATCTACCAGCAAACTGATTTCTAAGGCCAATCCCCATTCTAAAAGGAAGAAGATTGCGGCTAAGGACTATGGTCCGAAGACTTCAAACCAGAAAATTAAAATAGACATTCCAATTAACATCCTGAAGGAAAAGCAAGTGACCATGTCTAAATAAGAGGACAGTGGGTTATAGAGGAATAGTACTCTGATGAACCTAGTTATGGAAGCAACTAGAAGCCAAGAGAGCTGTTGGAAGTGGGCGGAGAGAGAAATCAATACACTCAAAGTGGGGGTAATGGAGATTATTGATTATGACCCAGAAGCTCTCCCAAGATGTCGATGTAATGAAATGCATTCTCATTTTATAGCAATTGAACAAAAAGCCACCCTCTATTTCCAAAAATCCTCAAAGTCACCAAGAAATACATGCAAAACGAAAAAACATCCTTTTCCTTTCACATGAGAACTCAATTAGCAACTTCCCATGCGAACACAAAAATCACTTCACATCAACATGAAAGAAAAGGGTAACAAATATTAATTACCAATTACAACTCCAAATGACCAATAAAATTAAAATAAATAACTAAATTCATAAATAAAAAATAAATATAATAAAAATATAATTCTATAAAATAATATCGATATAATATAATAAACATGTAATGAATACATATATACAAACAAACAAGTGAAAGAGAATCACAACATCACACCCTACTCATAAATGAGTGATGTGACATTGTCCCTTTCACCTCCACAATAATAAGACAACATGGCAATGACATAGCATCATCAAAAACATTATCACATCTAATATAAATATAAAATATAGGTTATCACATGGAAAAACATCATGATCAATAAATATAAGCCACATCACATGATAATGAATAAGCATAAATAACCAAACACAACCCTAACATCAACATAGTCTTGAGTATACCAGCATCCAACATAGAAACATAATGTATCAATGTCACCACATAATATCTCAACATAAAGAGTCTAAACAAGTCCATAAGTAAGCTTAATATGTACCATAAAAGAGTTTGTCATGGAAGGGCACTACAATTAGTTATCCCATTCTAGGAATTCACATGTGGGAAAATAATATTAAATAATTATGTTCACAACCCACCTTATTCCGATGTTAGTGGAACCCACCACCCCATATGAATATATTACAAAGAATAGTGAGAATAAATGTTTCAAAATATTTTTTCAATACACCCTAATTGTCATAGGACACTTTCCAAGGATATTGGAACCATGTAGTCTGACATAAGATTTACAAGGTAGATGACAGCTTAATTCTAACACTTTATTCACTATTTTGCAACATTAAAAAGGTGGATATATATTAGTAAAATTACATAACACCTAGTAATTAAAAAGTAGACTCTTTAGTATAAGGTGTTTAATTTTTATAAATACTTTAGGATGCATCATATTAAATAAAAATAGAACAAGGAAAGGAACTTGTGTTATTTCATGCCATCATAACTTTTGATAAGTTTAGCAAGACTCTTAGTTTCCTATGGATGGAATAATTTCAAGTAATCCCTTCTATTGGAAACATAAGTATGTATTATCATTGATGTCAAATTTGTTGTCATAGGAGATTGGTTGCAATTTGCATGGTGTTGTTGTCATCGATGTCACACTTGTATATATTGATGACAAAGGTGAAGAGGAAGTTGTAGTTGTTGGGTTGTATGGTCAAAAAATGAGTGTCCAAATGTTGTTATGATGTATGGTGGTGATATTGAGTTATTATGTGCTGTTTCCAGAAGGTGATAGTAGTGGAAGTTGAAATATGTAAGAAAGAGTATTTAAAGTCTTTATGGGAGAATGTTTCATATTCCTCCACTTTTTCTACTGATGTCTTTCAGTTTTAGATTTAATGTCTATGTTGTATGGATGTTGCACTATTATGTTTTCAAGTCCTTGATTGTTTAGATGTTAAAGTTAGTTGTTACAATTTGTTGGCAGTGAGGTTGTATGTCAAGACTACTTTGGAGAATGCTATGCATTGCTTCGTAGTGTTGGTCCAAGTGTTGTGGCTTGGAGGACATGTTCATATTGTTCATTTAGTGTTCCATTTCATAATTCAAGTGTTAGTATGCTCCACAAGAGAAGTTATGTTATTATGTTATTTGATCTACTCTATTGTGGTTGTCTTTAGTTGACTAAATTTGTTTATCTTATTTGGATCATACTCTTTTGGTCTAGATATGCATTGGAGATTGAGATAAAGTGTTGTTATGAGTCTCATCATGGTGTATGGAGATCCACATTGAATAATTTGCATTAAAAAACAATTTGGGTCAACTAATTGACATGTTTTATTGTTTGTTTACACATTACCTTATAAAACCTAATGCTAACCCTATACAAACTATGTCATTTTTCCAAAGAGGTATGGAAATTGTTTGGTTTTTCAATTGATAATAAATGTCTTTCTATTGAAGAGGTGGTACTTGGTATGTTAAAGGTGGCAAGAAATATGCTAATATTTTTTGGTCTGTTCTCTCCTTGGAAATTCGATGGATCATTTGGAAATCTAGGAATAATGATGTGTTTATTGGAAAGGGTAGATACCTCACTGAGTCTCTTAGGAGACTCATTCATTACCTTGTTGTTATGCAGGTCATTGTGGTTCTACGACTAGACGAGGACAAATTTGATAAATGGTTGAATGATGGAACAACTCTTGTCTTCATCCAAGAACTATCCCATGGGCTCACTTGGGACCATATGGGAAGCAACAAGACACACTTTGAGCAGGTGCTAATGAGATTTATATAGGAGATGGAGGCAAGACAATAGAGAGAGGATTTTATTGAGCTGGAACTGGAAGGACTGCCTTCCCACGCCTTTAGAAACTAGTTCGCTGAAGGAAATGTACTAGTGTGGTGTGAGGGTGAGCTAGGATGGACTGCATGGCTCCCCCACTTGGGAAACAATATTGATCCTGACTCCTCCTTCCTATTTAGTTAGTCGACAATCCTTTAGGATATATTTTGTATCTGGGACATCCAACTCTGTAATTTTGTGATTCAACCACATACTGTGTATAACGCCACATAATATGGCTCGCTGACCTTCCTGACATGTTTTTATTGCCACTATGATATCTAAATGCTAGCTGGTTGTGTGTTCTTGAGCCTAGTCTTCTGAATTTTGTAATGAAATTTTATGATACTTAATACAAAAAGAATATTATAATTAGAATTATTATATTAGGTTTAAATATATTTTTTGATATTAAAAGAAAACTTAAATTAAATATGTTAATTATATATAATCGATGAATAATTAAATTATATATAATAATATATTAGTAAAGTTAAATATATTAAATTATTAAAATAAAAAATAAAAAATAGAGATTAAAGTTTTAATAAATAATTTAATATTATGCATATTATTAACCTAATTAATTATCATATAAATTATATTTATAATACAAATAAAATACAATATTATATATCCTTATCATATAATATTAAATATATATAATGCAATAATATAAAAAGATTAACATATTAATTACAAATAATTTATTAATAATAACATTACCAAAAATATATAATAATAAATATATTATTAGTAATTATATTAAATTTTTTCATTAAATATTTATTGATTAAAATTAAGCTTATTATTATTAATTTTATGGTTACAATTCCTTAATTATATTATAAATTTAATCTTAATATTTATTTATTATTATAATTCTAAAATCATTATAATAATGATTAGGATTAAAATTAGGTTTCTTAATAAAAGATAGTGTTAGAATAAGGGTTAAGGTTAGGGTTTAAAATAAGGTTCAAATAATTTCTAAGTTAAGATTAAATTTAGGCTTAGAGTTAGATTTAGAATTAGGGTTAAATTGTTTTAAAAAAGGATTAGGGTTGTACTTAATGTTAGATTTAGAGTTACAATTAGGTTAAAAATTTGGGCTAGTACAAATTGTGTTAAGGTATTGTTAAGGTTTGGCAACTCTCTATTATATTATTGCAAGAATATATTATCTCAAATTATTATCTTTTAAAAAAAGATCAGGGTTGTATTTAATTGTATATTTAGAGTTAGAATTTATATTATATTATTTCAATAATATATTATCTTTAAAATTAAGGTTATTGTTAAGGTTTTAATTAGTTATAGATATTTTGTAATTTTATAAATATGCCATAATTATGGGCACTCTCTTATTATATTATTTTAAAAATATATTATCTCAAATTATTATCCAACTTGCCTATAAATAAAATTTTTACTATTACAATACTAAAAAGGCAAGTACTTGCTGGCACTTGTTTTAAGTTTGTTTTATACATCTTTACAACAACAACGTTTATTTTTTAACCTTTTAAAACTTAAAAGAAATACATGATAGAAATGTAACATGTAGTTAAAATTTCAAGTAAAATTTTTATCTTATTAATTTTTTAATGTATTTTCATTATTTTATACTATGGAACTATTTTTATAACTTTAGTGTTGATGTTTTTGTATTTATAAAATAAAATATGATGAATTGAACTTTAATCACAAACCTTATAAAAATAATTAGCCAAATTCAATCCTAGTCCTAAAAACAAGCCAAATTGAACTCTAATCATCAACTTAATTAAACCCTAACCTTAAAATCAAGCCGAGTTAAATCAAAACCTTAAACCTAATCGTACACTATAATTAATTAAACCCGAATCCCAAACTTAACTAAACACCAAAAAAATTGAAGCTTAACCCTAAAATTAATTAAATATACCAAATTGAACCATAAAACTAAATTAAATATATCCCTAACGTAAAAACTAATATTACAATAATCCTTATAATAAATTAACATTGATTCAAATTGAACTATAACAAAAATTAAACCTAGACAAATAGAATTGATACATAAACCATAATGAACTCAAACTTTAATTGTAAACCCTAACACTAAACGGAATTTAACTCTAATAATAAACCTTATAAAACCTAAGTTTAATCCTATATCAAATTTAACCTCCATCTTACATCAACCACAATTGAACCATAACACTAAACTAAATTGAACCATGATGATAAACATAATCAAACACTAAAAAGAAATTGAACCCTTAACCTAAACTAAATTTAATCTGAATCCTAAACCAAACTAAACCCTAACTATAACACAAAATTAATTAAACCATAATCCTAAACGTAATTGAATATTAAATCAAATTGAACCCTAATCCTAAACCAATTATACCATAACATTAACACTAAACCAAACTAAACCCTAAACCTAAAAAAAATCAAATCCTAACACTACACTAAAAAAATTGTAACCATAACACTAAATGAAATTGAATCCTAATTGAGAACATAATTATAACCCAATTCTAAAATTAATCCAATTTAAATACTAACCCTAAACCTAATTGAAAATTCTAATAACTTAAATCCTAATCATAAGCCTAACAAAAATTAATTCAAATGGAATGATAACCTAAAAATTAATTCAAATGGAATAATAACCTAAAACCAAATTAAATTGTAGCCCTACCAATAACCAAACTGAACCCTAACCCTAAATTAGATTGAACAATTAAACAAATTTAACCCTTATCCTAAAAATAATTAAATAATAAGCTAATTAATCCTAATTAAACCCAAATTAAATCTAATTCAATCAAACTAAAATGAACACTAATTACAAATGCATCCCTAACACTAAGCCAAATTTATCCCTAATCGTAAACCTTATAAAACCTAACTCTAACCCTATAAGAAATAGAATACAAACCTTAAACAAAATTGAACCCTCACCCTAACATTAAACTAAATTAAGCCATAACACTAAACTAATTTGAAACCTAACCATAAACATAAATATAAACTAAACAACATTGAACATTTAACCTAAGCTAAAGTAAATACAATTCCTAAAGAAAATTGAATCCTAGCTAAAGGACTAAACCAAATTGAACCCTAATCCTAAACCAATTATACCCTAACACTAGAACTAAACCAAATTAAATTGTAGCCCTGCCAATAAGCAAATTAAAACCTAACCGTATTACTAAACCAAATTAATCCCTAACCCAAAATTCAATTGAACAATTAACCAAATTCAACCCTAATACTAAAAATAATTAAATAATTAACTAATTAATCCTAATCAAACCCAAATTACATCTAATTCAATCAAACTAAAATGAACACTAATTCCAACTGCATCCCTAACACTAAGCCAAATTTATCCTTAATCATAAACCTTATAAAACCAAACTCTAACCCTATACAAAATAGAATCCAAACCTTGAACAAAATTTAACCCTCACCCTAACTTTAAACTAAATTAATCCATAGCACTAAACTAATTTGAAACCTAAGCATAAACATAAAAATAAACTAAACAACATTGAACCCTTAACCTAAGCTAAAGTAAATCCAAATCCTAAAGCAAATTGAATCCTAGCTATAGGACTTAACCAAATTGAACCATAACCCTAAACCTAATTAAGAATTAAGCCAAATTGAACCCTATTCTTAAACAAATTATACCCTAACACTATAACTAAACCAATTTTTTATCATAACCCTAAACAAAATTTAATTTTAACATTAAACTAAACTTAACTGTAACCTTAAAGTTAATTGAACATTAAACTAGATGCAACCCTAATTGTCAACCTAATTAAAACCTAACCATAACACTAACATAAGTTATATCATAATCATAAACCTAATTGAACAATATAATAAATTGAGAGAACGGAAAGGTGATGAGCGGTTCTTTTGGAATAGAATGTCTGGGAAACTGAGGTTGATTGACGCCCTACCAAGTTCTGCTCGAGAATATCAGAACATATGGTTTACATGGTGTAATTTTGGAAAGGTAACAAAAGAATCTTTTGTACGCTTGACATATTTTACTTCAACAAATAATTTTTTAAAATTTTCAAGAGCCCTGAGGGGTTTTGTGTGAAAGTCACCCCCTACACTCTCTTACCACCACCCCATTTAGAATAGGTTCTCTCATAGTAATCTTACCCCTAGATGACTCTCTCATAAGGAGAACTTAACGCTTAATACTAATCTGCCAAATGAGAAAGAATTGATGCGGGCGGCTTTGATTATCAGATTATTCAATAAGAACATTTGCGAGCATAGTAACCTCATTCAGGAATAGAATCAAAATATTCTTGGTTGGAAGTCCTTGTTTCAATTAGTGGGAAGGAAATTGGCTAAGGATAGTAGAAGGGAGGAGACTTTGGCTCACTGCAACCTTCAGAGGGCTAAAGAAATCCTCTAGAACAACCCAAATGAAGTGAAGGCTCAAAATGTTATTTGCCTAGCAAAATACTCTCTGTAGAGGATATAGAATATGAGTATTTAGGGGGCTACGACCAAAGCAATAATTAACTGGCTGGAACATGGGGACAAAGGAACCAATTATGTTTTCCAACTTCTTAAAGCTAAGGAAGATAGGATTGGAATTGACAGCATTTGTGATAATGGTGCAACCATTACTGGCCAAGTAGGTATTTTAGAAGATTTTACTCAGTTTTATAAAAATATTTTCTCCTTTGCGGACAATCAGGCAAATAAAGCTCGATCTAGGGAGTACATTAAAGGGATAATCCCTAGAAAATTAAGCCCAGAGGATGTCTGGATGGTCTTCTGACTGAGTTTTACAAAGAATGCATTGAATGAATTGGGGGAGACTTGTTGGGTGTATATCAAGAAGCTCTTAGTAGGGGCTCATTTGGGGAGGACATTAAAAAAGGGCTCATTAAGTTGATTCATAAAGAGGGGGATGGATCTCAGAACAAGAACTGGAGGCCCATTACTTTATCGAATGTATCTTACAATATTTTGGCCAAAGCTCTTGCAAAGTGATTAAAAAAAGTTCTTCCCAAAGTAATTAACCCTACCCAAATAGGTTTTGTCAAGGGTAGATATATACTAGAAAATTTACTCACTTGTTGGGAGCCCATGCATTGGGAAAGAGATTCTAAATAGGACACAACGCTACTTCTATTGGACTTTGAAAAGGCTTGCGACATAATAGAATGGATATTTGTACGGATGATGATGGAAAGTTTAGGCTTTCTCGAACACTTTTGTAAAATGGTGATTATATTGAGGAAAGATGCCAAAGCATGTGTTGAGATTAATGGTAAGAAGTCTGGAACTTTTTATCTCTGGAGATCCATTAGACAATGTTTCCCTTTAGCACCTGCTATTTTTGTTATCTCGGCCAATGCATTATACTACCTCATGGGGGACTGTAGGACATCTCGCAGTTTTCTAGGTATTCCCTTACCAAATGGAGAGAATCTTTCCAACATTCAGTTTGTAGATAATACAGTGATCCTTACTAGTTGGAACATGATAGTATGGAGATACTTATGGATAAATTAGATCTACTATGTGAAGCTTTAGAGAGCAGGATCTCATTGCCTAAATCAATCATTTTAGGATGGGAAGAAAACCTGGCCCCTTGGCGCTATAAATTCTTTGTCTCTTGGGGAGGACCGGAACACCTGGTAAGATATTTGGGAATCCCCTTTGCCATAGAACCCAATTTCAAGGCAATGTGGGAATGGGTCATAGGAAATATTGACAAAAACATGGGGAAATGAAATAGAAATGTGGGCATGGGTTAGAGGAAA
Source organism: Cryptomeria japonica (assembly GCF_030272615.1). NCBI lineage: Eukaryota > Viridiplantae > Streptophyta > Pinopsida > Cupressales > Cupressaceae > Cryptomeria > Cryptomeria japonica. The sequence goes on from NC_081411.1 coordinate 371,152,395, forward strand.
GATTGACAAAAGCATGGGGAAATGGAATAGACACTTCCTCTCATTGGTAAGGAGAGTATATATATGTCAGAAGATCCTTTCCTCTTACAATATTTATTAGACTTTTGCCTAGCACTTTACTAACTATTAGTTTTTCCACATTCAGAAGCAAATCAAGGAGTTTTTATGGTTAGATGGAAAAGGGGGCATGAAAAAACATCCAATAAAATAGCAATGGTGTACCTTAAATAAGAATATGGGGGACTCGATCTCAGCGACTTGAGATGGAAAGGCATTTCTTTGGTGGAAAAGTGGATATTCAAAGCTCTTTAAGGGAATGAGCCTTATAAAATCCTAATTAGACATAACCTTTCCAAGGCCACTCCCAAGAAAAGTTCAGTGTGGAAAGGATTTTCAGAAGGCTTGGGAGGTAGTAAGGAAATACATTTCCAATAATGGTTTAGTGGGAGTTAACGGGGAGGTGTGTGGAGAATAGTCGATCTGGTGGAATCTGAAACACAGGGACAAACCTCTTGCCCAGTTGCAAGGTTATTCGCTAAGGAATGGAATGCTTTAGGCATAAATATATGCTGATATTTTGAATGATATGAACCTTTTGAGTTTGAATTTTTTGAGGGATGCTTGCTCCTCCCTTGACCTACCTAAAACCGATTTGTCTGATGACTCTATATACCTTTTGTTTCAGTGGCTTGATGGATCCTCATTTCCTAATGTTAAAGAGAAATCTATTTATGTTGTCCTTACCGACTATTCCTCTATATTGTCCCAGTTTGAGTCCTATTGGGGTCTGAATCAAGGTCATGAATTTTGGAAGAAAGTTTTTACCAACTTGTGGACTAGATTTAATGAGCACAATAAAAAACACCTTTTTATGGTTTTTTGTTTTACATTAACTCCCCATCAGGAAGTCCAATGGTGAGATCTCTATTTTCACTTGTTGTAAAGTTCATGAGACTGTCAAGCATATTTTCTTCGATTTCTTATTTGCCAGGGAGGTCTGGTAAATTTTTGGGATTTCTATTGGCACCAATATTTTGGTTTCTAAGGTGATCTCTGGTCATATTCATAGCCTAAAAAATACACAATTTTTTTTTTGTTTATCTTTTCTTTAAAATATTTATGGCTCATTTGGAAGTTTAGGAATGATAGTATTTTTAATGATAGAGATAGATCCCTTTCTGAGTCTCTGAGGAGACTCATTATGCATAATATTAATGTGTAGGTCATACTGACTATGAGATTGGTATAGAGGAAATTTGAAAACTTTTTGCATGCTGGACAAACTAGTCTTTACATGGGAGATAGCACACGGGTTCTCCTAGACCAGGAAAGACTGGCTAATTTCATGAGGTATTTTTAGCAGTAGAGAAATGAGAATAGACAAGGAACAAGACTAGACCTACCAGTGGGTGTACCTATGATCCATCCATATGTAGATCCTATCCTTTGGGGCAGAGAACTGAGGTGGAAGGAACGACCATAAGGTTGGACAACGTGGATGGGGATTGTGGGGGATTCTATCTCTCGGGTAGGGGATATCAGACCTTGATATTATGTGCATGCCATCTTTTCTCATATCATTTTTTTGTATTTCTGGGTAATTTTGTATTTTTACTGGTTATGTAGTAGTGTATATACTTTTTAATAAGTTATGATTTTGTGCTGGCCATAGTTTGTTTTATGCGTGGACTTGCCACTATTTTTTAATGGTTACCAATTATATTCAATAGAAAATAAATATAATAAAGTGAAACCTAAACCTAGACAAAATTAAATTGTAACCATAAAACTAACTAAACAATAAACCAAATTGAAATCTAATTCTAGCAATAAATCACATTAAACCCTAATGACAAACCTAATTATAACATATCCCTAACACTAAGAAAAATTAAATCATACCGTAATTGGATACTATAATAAATTGAACCCTAAGCCTATATTAAACTTAAAAAAATCAATAAACCAAATTAAACTCTAACCATAATGCTAAAAATAATTGAATTCTAATCCTAAAGAAAAATAAATATTATTTACCAATTTGAGTCGTTACCTTATTTTCACTAAACCAAATTTAATCTTAACTCTAAACCTAATTTAACAATAAACCACAATGTACCACAATGCTAAACCTAATTAAACACTAAAAAACTTGAACCCTCAATCCAACTATAAAACAAATTGAATCCTAAGTCTAACACTAAACCTAATTTAACCTTGATTTTAAACCTAATTAAACCCTTATTAAGCCCTTATTTAATTTATTTTGAGTTATGACTACAAATGCTACTAGCATATATATAATAAATTATATATATAAATAAATACTAGAAATATGGAGGCTTTCATTTTTTTAAATTATTCCACCTAAATAATAATCATCCAAATTGTACCCTAATGCTAAACCAAATTGAATTCTAACCCTAAATGAAGTTAAACCTTAGCCATTAACCTAATCAAGCATTAAACCTAAATAAATCCTTATTGTAAACCTAAACCAAATTGTACCCTAACCCTACCACTAAAATAAATCAAACTTTAACTTTAGAAAAATGTAATCTTAACCTTAACACTAAACCAAATTGAAGCCTAACCTTGAACCTAGAATTAAAAATTAAACCAAATTAAACCCTAACTATATACCTAAATGAAAATTGTAAACTCAATCGTATAATAACCCTATACCAAAATGAACCCTAACCCTTACTATATTAGATTTAATCTTTTAATTCCAACCCTATCTCTAACTTTATTTGTAACTTGACCCTAACAAAATTGAACCCTAACCCTAAAAAATAAATGAACGATAACCTTATCACTATACTTGAATCGTAATAGAATACTAACCTCAAACCTAATTGAATTATAGTTCAAATCTTAACCCTATCACTAAAACAATTTCAACCTAACCTAAGCCAAATAGAATCCTAACCCCAATAGTAAAAGAAACCCTAACCTTGAACCTAATTGAACATTAAACCAGATTAAAACCTAACCCTAAACCTAATTGAACACTAAACTAAATTGAACAGTAACCCTTAATCTAATTAAACGTTAAGCCAAATTGAACCCTAATCCTAAACCAATTATACCATAACACTAGAACTAAACCAAATTATATGACCACCCTAAATTAAATTGAATTTGAACATTAAACTAAAGTTAATGAAATATTAAACCAAATGGAACCCTAATTGTCAACCTAATTAAAACCTAACCATAACACTTAGATAAGTTACATCATAACTATAAACCTAATTGAACCTTACTAAGTTGGAACAGGATAACATGGAGAAACTTATGGCCAAATTAGATCTGTTATGCGAAGCTTCAGGAAGCAAGATCTCATTGCCTAAATAAATCATTTTAGGTTGGGAAGCAAACCTCACCCCTTGGCGCTATAAATTATTTGTCTCTTGGGGAGGACCAGACCACCCAGTAAGATATTTGGCAATCCCCTTTTCCATAGAACCCTTATTTGAAGGCAATGTGGGAATGGGTCAGAGGAAAGATTGATAAAAACCTGGGGAAATGGAATAGACACTTCCTCTCATTAGCAAGGAGAGTGCAGTTATGTCAGAAGATCCTTTCCTCTTACAATATTTATAACACTTCTATCTATATCTTTATTAACTATTAGTTTGGCCACATTCATAAGCAAATGAAGGATTTTTTATGGTCGGATGGAAAAGGGGGCATGAAAAAACATGCAATAAAATAGCAATGGTGTACCTTAAACAAGAATATGGGAAACTCAATCTCAAGGACTTGAGATGGAAAGGAATTTATTTGGCGGCAAAGTGGATATTCAGAGCTCTTCAAGGGAATGATCCTTAGAAAATCCTAATTAGACATAACCTTTCCAAGGCCACTCCCAAAAAAAGTCTAGTGTGGAAAGGATTATCGCTTTATGATATCATTGCAAGACACTTTGATCTTAAGCCCTTAGGATCCATAGTCTTTAAATCTATCTATAAGGCTTGGGAGGTCGTAAGGAAATAAATTTCCAATAATAGTTTAGTGGGAGTTAACGGGGAGGTGTGTGGAGAATGATCGATCTAGTGGAATCTAAAATACAAGGACAAACCTCTTGCCCAACTGCAAGGTTGTTCCGCTAAGGTTTGAGATGCATTAGGCATTAATACATGTTGATATTTTGAATGATGGGAACCTTTTGAGTTGGAACATTTTGAGGGGTACCTTTCCCATCCCCCCTCTCATCGCAAGACTTACATTGTTCTGCGAGATGCTTTCTCCTCCCTTGACCTACCTAAAACCTTTATGTCCAATGAATCAATACATCTTTTGTTTCAGTGGCCTAATGGATCCGCATTGCCTAATTTTAAAGCGAAATCTCTTCATGTTGTCCTTATCGATTATTCCTCTATATTGTCCCATTTTGAGTCATGTTGGGGTCTCAATCAAGGTCATGACTTTTGAAAGAAATTTTTTACCAAATTTTGGACTAGACTTAATGAGCATAATAAAAAATCCTTTTTATGATTATTGTTGTTACATAAAATCCCCATTAGGAAGTCCAATGGTGAGCTCTCTATTTTCTCCTATTGTAAATTTCCTAAGACTATCACGCATATTTTCTTTGATTGCTTATTTGCCAGGTAGGTCAAGTAAATTTTTGCGATTTCTATTCACACCAATATTTTTATTTCTGAGGTGATCTCTGGTCATATCCATAGCCTAAAAAAGCTACAATTTTTTTTGGTCTATCTTTTCTTTAGAAGATTTATGGCGCATTTGAAAATTTGGGAATGATAGTCTTTTTAATGGTGGAGATAGATCCCTTACTGAGTCTCTAAGGATGCTCATTATGTATAACATTAATGTGCAAGTCACACTGACTATGAGATTGACATGGAGGATATTTGAAAACTTTCTACAGCATGGACAAACCAGTCTTTACTTGGGAGATAGCACATGGGTTATCCTAGACCAAGACCACAGAGGAGATGTTTGCATTTGAGGAAGGATTGGCTAATTTCATGAGGGATTTGTAGCAGCAGAGCAATGAGAATAGGCACGGAACAAGGCTAGACCTACCATTGGTTGTACCTATGATCCATCCATATGTAGATCCTATCCTTTGGGGTATATAACTGACATGGAAGGAAGGACCACAAGGTTGGACAGTGTGGATGAGGATTGTGAGAGATTCTATCTCTTCGGTAGGGGATATCAGACCTTGATATTATGTGCGTGTCATCTTTTCTCATATCATATTTTTGTTTTTCTCAATAATTTTGTATTGTCACTAGTTATATGGTAGTGTATATACTTGTCAATAAGTTCTGATTTTGTGCAGCCTTGTTAGTGGTTTCTTACTTTGTGTTTCCTTAACTTTGTTCAAGGAGAGACTAGCCATAGTTTTTTTAATGCTTGGACTTGCTACTATTTTATAATGGTAACCTATTATAATCAATATAAAAATAAATATAATAAATTGACCCCTAACCTCAAAAAAAATTAAATTGTAACCATAAAACTAACTAAACAATAAACTAAATTGAAATCTAATCCTAGCAATAAATCACATTAAACCCTAATAGTGAACCTAATAATAACTTATCCCTAACACTAAGGAAAATTAAATCATAACCCTAATTGGATACTGTAATAAATTGAACCCTAAGCTTGTACCAAATTTAAGAAAAACAATAAACCAAATTAAACTCTAACCATAATGCTAAAAATAATTGAACACTAATACTAAAGAAAAATGAATATTATTTACTAATTTGAACCGTGACTTTATTTTCACTAAACCAAATTTAATCTTAACTCTAAACCTAATTTAACAATAAACCACACTGTACCACAATGCTAAACCTAATTAAACACTAAAAAAATTGAACCCTAAGTCCAACTATAAAAAAAATTGAATCCTAAGTCTAATACTAAACCTATTTGAACCTTGATTGTAAACCTAATTAGACCTTATTGGACCCTTATTTAATTTATTTTGAGTTATGACTACATACTATCTTATATATAATAAATTATATATATAAAGAAATCCTAGCAATGTTGAGGATTTCATTTTTTTAAATTATTCCACCTAAATAATACTCATCCAAATTGTACCCTAACACTAAACTTAATTGAAATCTAACCCTAAATGAAATTGAACCTTAGCCATTAATCTAATCAAGCATTAAACCTAAATAAATCCTAATTGTAAACCTAAACCAAATTGTACCCTAACCCTACCACTAAAACAAATCAAACCCTAACTTAAGCAAAATGTAATCTTAACCATAACACTAGACCAAATTGAAGCCTAACCTTGAACCTAGAATTAAAAATTGAACCAAATTAAACCCTAACTATATATCTAAATGAAAACAGTAAACTAAACTGTACAATAACCCTATACCAAAATGAACCCTAACCCTTACTATATTAGATTTAATATTTTAATTCCAACCCTAACAAAATTGAAAGGAAACCTCGAGATTCATCATGGAGGATTTGGAGAAAATACTCTCCTAGTTGAGTGTGTGGCCCTGTTTTTTAGTTCATCTTTTTTTGTTTGTTTTTTGGTTGTCAGTCTATGTGGGTTTGTCCGTTGTTCTACTTAGTTTTTCGATACTATGGGTTTTAGGTCCGACCTGTAAAACTTGTTTATCTTTATCAAAAACAAAATTGAACCCTAATCCTAAAAAATATTAAACCATAACATTATCACTATAATTGAATCCAAATCAAATACTAACCTCAAACCTAATTGAATTATAAATCAAATCCTAACCCTAACACTAAAACAATTTGAACCTAACCGAAGCCAAATAGAATCCTAACCCCAATAGTAAACCAATTGAACCCTAACCTTGAACCTAATTTAACATTAAACCAAATTAAACCATAACCATAAACCTAATTGAACAGTAAACTAAATTGAAATGTAACCCATAACCAAATTGAACCATAAACTAATTTGAACCGTAAAACCAAATTGAACGTAAACCCCTACTATACTATAGTTAGTCTTTTAATTCCAACTCTAACTCTAATTTTATATGTAACCTAAGCCTATCACTAAAACAAATTTAATCCTAACCCTAAAATTAATTGAACCATAACCTTAACACTAAATTTCAACCCACATTGAAACAAAAATATAAACCTAATTTAATAATAAATCAAATTGAACCTTACCCTAACCATAGAGTGAGTCAAACCATAAACCTAAAGTTAAACCATAGTTGTGAACCAAATTAAACCTTATCTATAAGAAAAAACTAATTGAACCCTAAGCTTAACATTAGAAACCAAATTGAACTATAACCCTAAACTTAATTAAACATTAACCCAAGTTAGACCCTAACACCAAATTGAACACTAGACAAAGTGAACCATAACCTTGAATTGTAAACCAAATTGAAATCAACGCTAAATCAAAGTGAACACAAATAATAAATTTTAACATTGCTTAACTTAAATAAAATAATACGCAATTTATTTAATTTTAAAACTTAATTCTATGACTTAATTTAATAAATTAATTAATAAAATTTTAATTTAAGATTTTATTTAATAATTAAATTAGATTTATTAAATTTAAAATATTATTTCTTACATGTTGAAGTTGTGGATGCTACTAGCTTATATATATTAAATTATATGCATAAAGTAAGCCAAGAGATATGAAGGCTTTAATTTTTTATTTATTCCACTTAAATAATATAGCTTTTATTTAACAAAAGAAATTAAAGTCTTGATACTTTATATGTATGTGTGTATAATTTTATATATATAAGCTAGTTTATTCACTGAAGAGCTATTTTGTAGCTATTATATTTATTTTAAAGTTAATTTATTTAATTTTATTCACTTAATAGCTATTATATGATTATAGTTTTATTTTTTATTATCTCTAATGTCATTTTTTAATATTTTTTATTAAAGTGTTTTAGTTCAATTGGTTAAGCGCAATTGGTGAGGTGGGGAAATGGCATGTTCCTTGATTTCCCAATATACATAATACATCATTTGAATTTAGTAATTAATTATTAATTAATAATTGATTATTATTATTAATTATTTATTTAATAATATTATTATTGATTGCTTATTAATAATGTTAATTATCTTCAAGATTATTTAAAAATAAACAAAAAATAAATTATTTTTCATGTTATTAATTATCTATAACTATTATTTCCCATTCATAGGATTTTTAATCCTATACATCCTTCATATGATCACTCGCGAGCCAAGTAAATAAAAATTAAATTATGATGATGTATTTGAGGAAACCCAAGACCGTTTGCTACTAGATGTGTTATATTGAACTCCTTGTCCTATATTTGAATAAATCACATAACCTCAATAATAATATTATCAAATTTGATTCAATTGTGGTGACTCTCTATTTGAGATATAGGCATTAAACAAATAATATTTATATCTATTTAATTAAACATTGATATAGGGAAGTGTAGTGTTGTAAATCATATATGCATACAATTTCATACTCACTTGGGTCTCACTTTGCTATTTTTGGTCAGATCAAAAGGATCCGTATTTGAACCCTCTAATGATAAAAAAAATTGAGTGGGAATTAATTTTTTATTTTGGCCTTCTTAATTTTCAGCACATTTCATTACAATAGGTATAAAATCAATTCGTATCACCTCATTTGAAACATATCTCCACAACTTTCCAATTCAATTCCTCAAGAGAAGATTCAAATTCAAGTGAGAAAGTAGTCAAGCATCATTAGAGTATTGAATGAGAGGTCAAATATTTAAATTTCAAGCATTCAAGATGACATCCATGACCATGTTCTTATGAAAACATTCATGAATTACTACATGGAAACATCAACCTTTTCATCAATACTTCAAGGAAAGGGAAATTTATGAAGGTATAACATTTCAATAAAGAATTTTCAATTTTAGATCTACCATATACCCCATAAAGGAATACCATCTTTTTCTATTTCAATTTATCATAAGCACTTAATTAAAAACCCAAGATTTGACCTAGGCAAACAACTATCAACCCAACAAAAAAATTCCTCTCTTATGTGTGAAAGTGACATATTCTAGAGAGAACAAATACAGATCCAAGAAAATAAAACTAATACATGTAGGAATAGATTTCACACAAGTGAGAAAGGTAAGACAAGGTCACCTAGTCTCAAAGTTTGAAACTTTTCCTTTGAAATTTTAGCAAGATATTCAAAGTGACATCTTGATCCTAAACTATTTTTGATATATACATCCAACACATTTGGAACAAGGTTGCCTAGCCCCATTATTTATATTTTTGAGTTTATATTTAAGACATAGATTGGCCTCTGCATCCCATTTCTTGACCTATACTTGACGTCTGCATATCTAAATTATAAAATTGTATGCTCATGTTGATTATTTTTAATTTGGCATCATTAGCCCTAGTTCTCAAATTACAACTTTCTTATTGTAAGACATTGAGTTATTAAAAAGTTTGTATTCAGAGCTATCATAACCAAGCTGAAAGACACTCATATACCATATTCCATAGATGTACAAAACTAGACATATTATTGTGTGCAACAATTAGCATCTAATTTTATCAAAATTAATATTGAGTTATCTAACTTGGATGGAAACAAAGAGAAAAGGAATTGCAATTAAAATTTAGTAAAGATTGATCTTTGAATGATTAATAGCTCAATGGAAGAAAATATCACCAAGGTATTAATGTTAACCTCTATTTTAGGATAGGTGCAAGATACCAAGTAAAATAAATCTAAAATTATATTTGAAAAGGTTTGATAGAATTGAAAGATAGATTTTATAAGAAAATTAAATTTGGGAACAAGTAAATTTTCACTTCTATTTAGAGTTTCTGAAGAGTCATCTCACTGGATGAAAGGAAATTGGGAGGTATGTTTCTAAAGGTATGTTTGAATTTATTTTATAAAAAATATATTGATCCATAGTGTGGTATAAGGATTTATAAAGATTTTTTCAAAAATCAAGAGTGTAATCTTTTGAAGTTATTTAGTTCTTTTGGAGAAATAAGGTTATTCAAATGGAAAAATTAGTTGCAATTGCTAAATTTCAAGGGTCTGATTTTTTGACAAGGAAAATAAATATACAATTACTTTTCATTGGAAATATCTAGGGGATATTGTAAGCAAAATTGTTAAAAAATACAAGATGTAGATGAAGTAAAAAAATGGATGGATAAAAGAAATACATGGAGTGTGGGAGCCGAAATGGAGCTAAGGTTTCTCAGATTCTACCCTATTCCTATATAGGGTCTTGGTGTCAATGACTGGACTTATCAAATTATGTTGGGTCATTGGGTTGCTTTGGTGCTTAGTGTTTTTGCCTTTTCTTGGTGGGGTTTTTCTCTTCTACTGGTTTGGAGGCAAGCATTGGTTTCCCCTTGGATATTCACTTTATTCTATTAGACTTGGGGAAGTGCAAGAATACGAGTCCCACTTAGGGGTAAGTCTATGCATTGGGAAAAGTGTTTCCAAGAATGGTGGCCCATTTTTTAAAAAATAGGGACCCATTAAGCTTCGGGCCCCAGAGAAAAAATAAAACGGGGACCCATGGAAAAAAATGGTGGGCCCCCACTCCTTTTCAAAATGGGGGCCCTCTATGTAAAAGAAATGGGGCCCCATTTTCTCAAAATGGGCCCCTGTTTTCATAAACACTTTTCCCCCTTTTTTTTAAAACAGAGGCCCATTATTAAAAACAACATTAAAAAAATAAAATGGGCCCTCGATTTGTGAAATGTGACCCCACAGCCCGCCTTTTGCCTCGTGTTTAGGTTTGAGATAGGAATGGAATGCCCAAACCTTAGACCTTGACCTACCAATTCAAACTTGGATCAATGAAAGCATGAATATGGTCTTCTGCAATATTTTGCATGCCTGTTATTAGAGAATTTTTTCACAAAATTAAAACCCATTTCACATTATACTATGTAGATTTTGAATATGTAATTTTTTAAAATTTTTGATTATTTTCTCTATTTTTTATTTAATTTATACTGAATCTATCTAGGGGGTTGATCTTAGTTGGTTAAAGCACCGAGTTCTTACTGTGGAGACCCAAGTTCAACTCCCAAGAGGGACATCTTTGTGGAATTCTAAGTTGTGACTCTTGGTCTTCCAATTGTTGTATTTGTCACATTGTTTAAAGTGGATTTCTAAGTTGTGACCCTTGGTCTTCCAATTGTTGTTTCTAGTTTGGTGCTCGAAAGGAGCTTGTATTTGTGCAAGGAGATATTATTTGTAATAAGATTGCTCAAAGGGAGCTAGTATTTGTAATAAGTTTGTAATTGATACTGAATCTGGTGCATAAACTTGAAATATCACCTAATTTTGTTTATTTAATAACTTTTTTGTTTTAATGGTTTTTGAAAAAAAATTATGTCATCAATCTACACAAAATTGTTTTCTATTTAAAAATAAATTAAAAAATGATTAGTTTAGGTCAAATTATGTGAGTTGTACACATCAAGTTTTTAAAACGATAATTAGGGCCAATTAAAAATTAATAAAAACAAAATATTCAAAAAACAAAATAACAAAAAAATATTCTCATATATATTGAGTGTGTTACAAATAATTTCCCAAGATTGTTTGAAAAAAAAAATTATTTGTGTCAAAAAGTGTGTCATACACGTGCATGGTATGGTCCTAAAATAGGCATTTTTAAAAACTGTTTTTTAGAAATCCATTTTGAAAGTCAATTTATTTTATGTGGGTATTAAAATAAATTAAATATTTGGAAAGTAGACTCAAAGGGATATATTCTATATTACTATCTTTTTCCAAGATTCTATCTCTAAGTGCTTCAAATTCTTAGCTCAAGTGTGGAAAAATATGAAAATCAGGGAAAACACTTCCACTTTTTGGCCAAAAAGTTGACTCAGCTTCTTGCACTGACCCTCTCTTTGTTCTTTCTTTTTATCACCCATGTGATGTGCCCTCCTATGGGGGTGTGTGATTCTATACCTCTTCATCTAGGTATTGGCCCTTCTCCTTTGTGGGGCCTTCTTTTCTAGTGTGCACCAATTGCAAACCCTCTTGTATGTGATCTATTTGGCGAAAGTTGGGTTGTGTTGACCTATTAGTAATCCAGTTCCTTTTGAAGAATCTTTGTGTGGAAGGCCTCTATTTGGCCTATATGGGGCATTCTACTTACTTACAAGACTGTTGATCACCTTACGCATGGTGTGCACCCTATGAAAGGTTCATGGCTTTTGGACAGTAATCTCTCCTTTTTCCTATCTCAGATACACTTTGGTATAGTGTTGCATTCTATTACGTGTTAAGTTGTTCTACTAATATTTCCTCGTAGTGAGTTAACCTAATGCTTGGGGGTTTGTGGCTTGTATAGATAATGGTCGAGTCGCTAGCTTAGTCTTGGCGTTTCCTATGGTTTATGTTCCCAACTCTCACCGGAGGGATGCATTATTGGAATGCTATAGAGGTTTCTCCGTCTCTATGGATTTTTTTCACTTCTCTTTTGCTTGCCTGACTCGATATGCCAGTGTTTTTCTCCTCCCTCTCTTGTCATTGTAATTGGTTGGACGAAGAAGCTTCTTGAGGTTTTATGAGTTCATGCATCTTCTCTCTATTGGTGGGTGGGTAATACTTGTGATTGTGAGGCTTTCTTAGTGCACTATGTGCTCCAGGTTACGATTCGAGATTGGGTGTTTTTTGTTTGGCTGCCTACTATGGGTATGCCCTATTTTTAGTGGTGTAATTGCTTGGCTTATGTTCAATGTTGATGGTCCTATGGAGGGGTACTTTCATACTATAGCGGGTGGTGTCCTTTGGTGCTTCGGGTTTGTTCAAATGGGTAGCTTATTCCTTTCTTTTGTGAGTCTATCTCTCAGTCCTCCTTTCTTGTTTGGATTGGTTTCTGAATGTGTCTATTGCTCTATTCCTTTTGATGACCCTTAGAGGGGGGCCTTGAAGTTGCAATGCTCATAAAGGTTTTTTTTGATGTTGGGAATTTGTGGGGTGTTGTCTTGATTTTTCATGATGGTGATGTTTCCTTTGGTGGCAAAACGTTTTGGGATCTTTACTTCTCTGGTTTTTTTGCTAGGGCCTCTCCCTGGGTGCTCTTCTTTTCTGGGATATTGCTCCTAAGTTCTTATGTGATTAGATGGCTTATTGAGGTGCCTCTAATAATTTTTATCCTAGTCCATTTGAGTATGTTTTATGCTTTTGAGGAATGGCTAGGTGTTCCTCTAAGGTTACAGGATGACTTCTAAAACTCGTTGTTAGGTTTTAGTTTCCATGACTATTCTATCATTGTTAGGGTTTTTGTTTGGGTTAATGTTCAGGGTGCTCTTGAAAACCCCTATGTTCGAAGAATGAAATCTTGTTGAGGGTTTGAGACCCTTTTTCCTGTTAGTTGGGTGCTCTAGTCAAAAGCCCTATTTTTTTAAAAAAATGGTGTCCTTTTTTTTGGGGTGTTTGGTGGTCTCACTACTTGTGAGTTCCTCGTAGTTATATTAAGTGTATGGTCCCTCTCCCAGTTTTAATTAATCAGAATAAAATGGATGGATAAAGATTGTAGGAACATAGCATTTATTGATCTTATTTTATCTAATATATATTTACATCATATTGACATAACAATGATATCAAAGAAAATCTAAGAGGAGATTAGTTATTTATTTGGTTTATAGGCTTCAAGTGCTAAAATGTCCATGAATAAATAGAATTTTAGATTGAAGATGAAAGAGGGAGATAATATTGTTCAACATAGTATATTTTGTTACCTAAAATCAACTTGCAAGTGTAAACTCTACAGTCAATGATGATAATGCTAAAATAATCTTACTAAGTAGTACGTCTTCAAGTTTTGATCATATAATTTTTACATTAAACAAATAAATCCTAGATTGAAAATTGTGGTGTCATCTTTGATTGATGAAGAAAGTAGTGTTAAAAATAATAATTCAATTAATTAGAAAACTTCTTTGTTATTAAGAAGAAACCTAAAATTTCAACAATAATGCTATTATTTACAAAAAAAGTGGACATTTTTAAGCAAGTTGTATTCAATGGGCTAAAGATCTCATCATTGGTAAATTGAATAAGATAAAGCTATCACTAAAACTAATGGTGAAAAAAAATATTGTGATTTTGAAATGCATCCAAGAAAGATCGACCTCACCATGATATTGATGAGGGTTATGTTCTTTACAAATTATATCAAGGTCTAACGGAATATTGGAGGAAATTCCCCCATGACTCGCCCCACAAAATTGGTCCCTGATCCCTTGGATGGGGCCTCAAATGATACATGGGATGGTGGTACCATGCAGAATATTGCCAATGGTAAATTTGTCATCTCCGACAAACCTGGTGATGTTGAGGGGCCCAATAACAAGATTCCCTCTGTGGAATGAAACAAGAAATGGGCTTCTATTTTTGCAACTAAGCTTGAGGGTAAGGTCATTTCGCCGGTACAACATAAAGTTGACCAGGATTCTGGCACTTGCTCCATCTCTATCCCAGACTGTATTGTGGATCAGAATATGTCTCACATGAACTTAGTCTTGGTGGGTAAATTTGTTGGGCCATGCCCTAATATTGATGTTGTTAGATCCTGGGTCTCTAGGAAATCAAAAGGTAAGGGTCAAATTGATGTTGTGGCTATGGTTGGTGGTTTCTTCTCATTTTCATTCACCTGTGAAGAATATTTTCGCTCTATTTTGGCGGGAGGTCCTTAGATGCTAGGCAAAGCCTCGCTAGCCCTTAAAAAGTGGGAACCAGGTTTTAATCCCAAAGACTGGTCAAACTGCCAGGTTTACCCATGGAATTCCAGGGAGTAGAAATATTTGCAAGTATTGCAGCTTGTTTTGTTGAGCTAATCTCAGTCGACCCAATGACTACAGCTAAAAGATGTCTAGTTTATGCCAAACTATGTGTCAATGTTAAACAGTCTACAAATCTACCTTTCGAGATAGATCTTTTCTCTAAGTTGGGCAGATGGGTGCAGAAAGTGGAGTATGAATCCATCCCTTTTGCGTATTTCCATTGTAAAAAAGTGGGTCACTAGGCCAAGCATTGTTTGTCTGAGACAAAGAAGGAATGGAGAAAGAGGAATTATATGCCGCTCTTAGAGAAGACAAATGCCCTGCCCGCAGAGCCTCCTTTGAAATATTTTAGCAATGATTTGGATGGATCTATTACCTCTATTCCTACCCCAATTGTGGGGGATGGGGTTTTGCCTAGATCTAACTTCTCTTCAAAATTTCCTATTGTCCTTGACCCGAACCTCTTGCCCCTTGAGGAGAATATTGGGGAATCCCCTGCTGTGGATGCCCCTTGTGATGAAGAGATTATTATAAATACTATTGGATCTTCCCAGTATATTCCCATTCAACTAGTTGTTGATATGGATAACTCTATTGAAATGAAACCCCTAACCTCTCCCATGTTGGAATCATCCCTAGAGGACTCCACTCATTTTATTAAGGTCAAACCCAAAAACAGAAGGAGGAACTCCCCTATTAGCCAAAATACTCTAGTCTCAGGGGGGTCTTAACCAAAAATAGACAAAACGTAGACTATGGGTTAGACTCAAGGGGAGTGGGGAGACCACCCAATGCAGTTAGCAGAGATAGGCAGAGTTGGGTTTCCATTGCAGACGGAGCTCAGAGAACGTTACAAAAAATGGGGATGGCATCCCCTTCTCATGCTAAATGAAAGTCATCTTGTGGAATATAAGGGGTTTAAATCACCCCCACAAGCATGACCTTATATCCAATTTGGTTAGAGATCATAAGATAGATATACTACTTGTTCAAGAAACTAAAATGCCTAGTAGCAAAGTGGAAAAAATTAAATTGACAATTTTTAGAGATTGTGGTGTTCACTATGTGGATGCAGATGGTGCTTCAGGCGGTATCACCACTCTTTGGAATTCGAGACTACTATGTGGTAAGGTGGCTCTCTCTTCTCCTAATCACATTGCTACTAGATTCCTTAATCTTAAAGATGGATCCTCCTAGATTATTTCCAACATCTATGCTCCTAATAGGAGATCTTCTAGGAAAGCCCTCTGGTCTTCCATTTTCCATGCTATATCATTCTTCCCTAATGAGAAATGGGTTCTTCTAGGTGATTTCAACACCCCACTCTCAAATTTTGATAAATATGGGGGTATGCCTATCTCTATTGATAGTAGACATGATCAACTCTTTGAGCCTTTTGGATCTAGATCTTATTGGTGCTAAGTTCACCTGGTTCAACAGACACAGTGGGGAGGATCTCATTCAAGTTAAGCTAGATAGGGGCCTTGTCTCTCCTAATTGGATTTAGAATGCTTCCTGTAGACTCAATGCTTTGCTCCGTGTTGGATCAAACCACTTCCCTATTTGCCTTTTGGTGACTCCATTGTTTGGAAGAAAGGGGTACCCCTTTAGATTTGAGAAAATGTGGCTAATGGCCCCTGACATCCAAGATAAAATTATGGAGTGGTGGAATATTGATATCCAAGGTACAGACATGTTTCGTATAGCCAAGAAGCTATCTAATTTCAAGTCCAATATTCAACGTTGGAACAAGTCCTCTTTTGGCAATATCTTCAAAATCAAAGATAAACTCAAATTGGATCTTGAGGAGGTTCAAAAGCATACACAAGTTTTTGGGTTTGATAAAGATGTCTTGAACAAATAAATTGAGATTTTGACTAAATTACATGATATTATATCCATAGAGGAGGAATTCTAGAAATAGAGATCTAGAGCTTTATCGCTTAAACATGGTGACAAAAACACTAATTTCTTTCATATGATGACCCTTAAACACAAGGTTGCTAATGGAATAAATAAAATTCAGATTGGCTAGAGATGGGTTGATAAGCATGAAGAGATTTGCGAGGAAGCCATTAGTTTTTTCACTAATCTCCTTTCAGTGGATGATCCTCCTGACCCTCTAGCTCAAAATGAAATCTTGCAGAAGGTTCCCACCATTATCTCTCAGGCTATGAACTTGGAGCTTACTAGAATCCCTTCTCCTGATGAAGTTCACAATGCGGTCTTCTCTTTTGAAGGTAACAAAGTCCTTGGCTCTGATGGCTTCCCTTTGTTTTTCTTTCAGAATTTTTGGTAGGTTATTTTCTCTAATGTTGTCACTATGGCTCAAGAATTTTTTGGATCCCGCTCTCTCTTGAAGGTGTTGAATTCCACCTTCCTTGTCCTCATCCCCAAGAAATCTGATGCCTGCTCTTTTTCAATATTTTAGACCTATTAATCTTTGCAATTCTTTATATAAAATTTTTACCAAAATCCTAGTGCTCAGACTAAAGAATTTCATCCATTATTTAATCTCTAAGCATCAAAATGGGTTTGTTCCTAGGAGGTAGATCTCGGATTCTATTATTATGGTGCATGAGAATATCCACTCCCTATCTATCAATAAAAAACCTGTCTTTTTTTTTCTCAAATTGAACCTGTTGAAATCTTTTGATAGAGTCAACAGGAGTTTTCTTCTCCGAATCCTTAGGGCGTTTGGATTTGAGATAACTTAATCCAAATTATTGAACAATGTGTGTCCAGCCCCAAATTTAGTGTTTATTAATGGATCTGCATCTGGTTTCTTCTGCGCATCAAGGGGCATTAGATAGGGGGATCCTCTATCTCCTTTCCTTTTCATTTTGATGAGTGAATCTCTCAATAAAATTGTCCAGAGGGAAGTTAGAAAAGGCAATATAATGGGATTACGGCCCTCCTCTCAAGCCTCCTCATGCTCTCACCAACAATTTGTAGATGATACTTTGTTGATGGGGAAAGGCTCAGTTAAAGAAGCTAAGAATTAAAAAAAGACTTTGGATACTTATGAACAAGGTACTAGGAAAAATATTAGCTTGGCTAAAAACTCAATTTTTTTCTTTAACACCCCTGAACAAAGGAAAAAGAAGTTTGCCTCAATTCTAGGGTGTAAAGTTGGAATTTTGTGCGACTCTTATTTAGGTCTTCCCCTCCGCCATGGTCCAGCCCCAGACTCTTGGGCGAACCTTATTGATAAATTCCAGAATAAGCTGGCTGGGTGGAAAGGTGCTTTGTTAAGCCAAGTTGGTAAGCTCCAGTTGCTCAAAGATTCACTTCAGAGCCTCCCATTATGGTATGAGTTTATTCAAAATCCCAGCCAAAATTGTTCATCAACTAGAAAGAATACAACAACAAAAAAATTCAGGATGGGGACTGAATCTAAGAATAGATTACATCTTGTGGCTTGGAATTAGGTTTGCCTTCCCAAGTCCATGGGGGGACTGGACATTAGAAATATGAGAGATTTCCATAAAGCCCTAATGTCCAAGCAACTTTTGAGATGTCTTAAAGAGAATAATGAATGGATTGACATTTTCAAACATAAATACCACATTTTAGATATCCAAAACACTTTGGAATCTTATGCCCTCCCAATGATGTTTCTGATTTATGGAGCAACTTCTTTTGCTCCTCAAAAGTTATTTTGCATGGTTGTAGATGGGTGTTAGGGAATGGTGCTAAAATCAGGTTTTGGGATGATTGGTGGACTGATGATAGCCCTCTATCAGATTCTATTTAGGCTTCACCTTTCAAAGAATTATCTCAGAAAAATTGGCTCCTGGGTGGCTGATTATTTTAGAGATGGAGCCTAGTTGGATCTCAATTATGTGGATAATGCTTTGATACCTATGAAACCTTGGTTGAATTGTATACACATCCCCCGCTCTCATGTGGAGGGTGAAGTGTTCTGGAATTTCTCCTCTTTTGAAAAGCTCAAGGTTGCCAATGCTTATAAGTTCATCTCCAGAAACTTCCCCCCCCCTTCTGGGCGGGTATCTGGAATAAGCTCTTAATTCTGAAAATTAACATTTTTCTCTAGCTGTTTATGTAGGGTAAGATCTCTGTCATTGACAATCTTTGCAAAAGAGGTCTTCCTCTTACTAATAGATGTTTCCTTTGCAAAGAAGAGAATGAAAATGTTGGTCATCTTTTGCTTCACTACTCTTTTGTCAGGGATATCTGGAATTTCTTCCTTAATATCTGGAACACTAATTGGGTCTTCCTTGATTCAGTTCAAAGGATGTAGTTTGAATGGATGTGCTCCTTTAAAACTCAAACTTTGGGAGTTCTCTATAATTTGTCTCTTCCTCATATTGCATGGGGTATTTGGAAAGAAAGAAACAACAGAGTCTTTAGAGATTTGGAATCTTTTGCGCTTGTTGTGGCTACTAGAATTCAGATTTCTACCAAGGAGAATTTTCTGCAGTCCTGCCCCAATAGAAAGAATGACCATCCTCTCCCTACTCTCTAGGCAGAATGGGATACTATCAATCGGTGGAAAATTGATTGGAATATTGCAATTCCAATGCACAAAACAAAGCAGCGCAGACAAAATGTTATTTGGCATTCCCCCTATGGGATGGATCAAAATCAATGTGGATGGGGCGGCTAAAGGGAATCCTCAACCGGCCAGGTGTGGGGGAGTGGCTAGGAATCATACAGGTCTGCTAGTTTTTGTAGTGGTGCTCCCTCTGGGAACCCAGTCCAACCACTTTGCGAAGGTCAGCGCTGCCCACATTGGGTTACACATGGCTAAAAGAGAAGGCTTTAGAAAAGTTTGGCTGGAGTCTGACTCACTAAACACTCTCAATTATCTGAATGGGTGCACAGATCCTAGCAAGACGATTTCTAATCTAATCAAGGATTTCCAAGATATAATAAATAAGTTGGAAGAATTCAAAGTTTTGCATGTATTATGGGAAGGAGACAAAGCGACGGATCTACTGGCCAATATGGCGATGGGCTATGTGGCGGCTAAATGGTGGAGTAGTAGGGTTTCATTCCAAAAACACCTGTGCGATCTGGCTTGTGATGATCTCACACACTTGCGTTAATCAATGATCTTTAATCATGATTTGATTGAGTTGTTGGAAAAATGGCTCCTTTTTGTTTTCCCTAACTGAAGATCTAGAAACTTCCCTTGTACCTGGATTTTCTATCTAATTGTGTGGCCCATTTTTTTCTACTACTCGAAGACTTTTCTAGTGTGGCCCATTTCCTACGACTGTTTGGAGACTTCTCTAGTGTGGTCCATTTCCTACAACTATTCGGAGACTCCTCTAGTGTGGCCCATTTTCTGTTGTTTGGCGACCCAGATCATTATGGGTGGGGACAAGAACATGCAAGAACTATCTACTTTTGAGAAATGGAAGAAAAACAAGGAGGTGTGGCAGGGAATCATTGATGGGGGAATTGTCCCCTTCGTGTAAAGACTTCATGGCCCTTCTCCTCTACTAACAAAATCCTTTGTCAATGGGTGGAAGAAAGGGGTCCCGAGGGCTTATGGTGTTGATTACGAGCTGGATGAAACCCTAGTGGCGATGGCTACTAGTCTAGTGATGAATGGCATAAGGTTCTATAAAGATAGAAAAGTAGGGGAGGAGGACTTGGCAAATTTTTTCGACAAATACAAGGAGCGCTCAATAGTTAACAAAATGGCTGATGGTGGCTACAACAGGAAAGATCTTATGGCTCCCAAAGCAAACATGGTCGAGTTCATTATGAGGTATATTACACTCAATGACAGATATCCTAGTATCTTTTCCTACCATTTTACACATGGAAAAATCATTTCTATTCCTTTCTATCTAGCCTCCTCTTTAGAGAATAGTCTTGAAAAACATATGGAGAATCCAAATAATCATGTTCTTCATGAAGGTCTTATTGTGCTCATCATTGAGTACACTAAGACCCTTGAATTTGTTCCCTCTCTATCTAAGAAAGGCCAACATACTAATATTCAGGATGTCTCTGACTCAGAAATGGATTTGGAGGATAGTGGGGGTGTCATTCCTTTTGACGAACCAGATTATAAGCTAGTGGAAGAAGGTGAGATGATGGTCAGCCCTGGGATGTTTAGTAGTAAGAATCCCTCCAAATGGGTGGGCAACAAATATAAATCTACCAGCAAACTGATTTCTAAGGACGAGCCCCTTTCTAAAAAGAAGAAGCTTGCAGCTAAGGACTATGGTCTAAAGACTTCGAACCAAAAAATTAAACTAGACATTCCAATTAACATCCTGAAGGAAAAGAAAGGGACCATGTCTAAAGAAGAGGATAGTGGGTTACAGAGGAATAGTAATCTGACAAGCCTGGTTATGGAAGCGACTAGAAGCCAGGAGAGCTGATGGAAGTGGGTGGAGAGAGAAATTGATACCCTCAAAGTGGGGATAAAGGAGATTATTGATATCTTCACAGCCTCACCTGAGCCTAGCAAATCTGAGAAGCTCATGATTATGACCTAGAAGCTCTCCCAAGAAGTCGAACTGATGAAATGCATTCTCATTTTCCCAGAATTGAATAAAAAGCCACCCTCTTTTTCCAAAAATCCTCAAAGTCACCAAGAAATACATGCAAAACGAAAAAACATCCTTTTCCTTCTACATGAGAACTCAATTAGCAATTTCCCATGCGAACACAAAAATCACTTCACATCAACACGAAAGAAAAGGGTAACAAATATTAATTACCAATTCTCCAAATGACCAATAAAATTAAAATAAATAACTAAATTCATAAATAAAAAATAAATACAATAAAAATATAGTTCTAGAAAATAATATCAATATAATATAATAAACCTATAATGAATACATATATACAAACAAACAAGTGAAAGAGAATTGCAACATCACACCCTACTCATAAATGAGTGATGTGACATTGTCCCTTTCACCTCCACAATAATAAGACAACATAGCAATGACATAGCATCATCAAAAACATTATCACATCTAATATAAACATAAAATATAGGTTATCACATGGAAAAATATCATGATCAATAAATATAAGCCACATCACATGATAACGAATAAGCATAAATAACCAAACACAACCCTAACATCAACATAGCTTGAGTATACCATCATCCAACATAGAAACATAATGTATCAATGTCACCACAGAATATCTCAACATAAAAGAGTCTAAACAAGTCCATAAGTAACCTTAATATGTACCATAAAAGAGTTTGTCATGGAAGGGCACTACAATTAGTTATCCCATTCTAGGAATCCACATGTGGGAAAATAATATTAAATAATTATGTTCACAACCCACCTTTTTTCGATGTTAGTGGAACCCACCACCCCATATGAATATATTACTAAGAATAGTGAGAATAAATGTTTCAAAATATTTTTTCAATACACCCTAAGTGCCATAGGACAGTTTCCAAGGATATTGGAACCATGTAGTCTGACATAAGATTTACAAGGTAGATGACAGCTTAATTCTAACACTTTGTTCACTATTTTGCAACATTAAAAAGGTGGATATATATTAGTAAAATTACATAACACCTGGTAATTAAAAAGTAGACTCTTTAGTATAAGGTGTTTATTTTTTATAAATACTTTAGGATGCATCATATTAAATAAAAATAGAACAAAGAAAGGAACTTGTGTTATTTCATGTCATCATAACTTTTGATAAGTTTAGCAAGATTCTTGGTTTCACATGGATGGAATGATTTCAAGTAATCTCTTCTATTGGAAACATAAGTATGTGTTATCATTGATGTCAAATTTGTTGTCATGGGAGATTGGTTGCAATTTGCATGGTGTTGTTGTCATCGATTTCACACTTGTATATATTGATGAAAAAGGTGAAGAGGAAGTTGTAGTTGCTCGATTGTATGGCCGAAAAATGAGTGTCCAAATGTTGTTATGATGTATGGTGGTGATATTGAGTTATTATGTGGTGTTTCAAAAGGTGATAGTAGTGGAAGTTGAAATATGTAAGAAAGAGTATTTAAAGTCTTTATGGGAGAATGTTTCATATTCCTCCACTTTTTCTACTGATGTCTTTCGGTTTTAGATTTAATGTCTATGTTGTATGGATGTTGCACTATAATGTTTTCAAGTCCTTGATTGTTTAGATGTTAAAGTTAGTTGTTACAATTTGTTGGCAATGAGGTTGTATGTCAAGACTACTTTGGAGAATGCTATGCAGTGCTTCGTAGTGTTGGTCCAAGTGTTGTGGCTTGGAGGACATGTTCATATTGTTCATGTAGTGTTCTATTTCATTATTCAAGTGTTAGTATGCTCCACAAGAGAAGTTATGTTATTACGTTATTTGATCTAATCTATTGTGTTTGTCTTTGGTTGACTCAATTTGTTTATCTTATTTGGATCATACTCTTTTGGTCTAGATATGCATTGGAGATTGATTTAAAGTGTTGTTATCAGTCTCATCATGGTGTATGGAGATCCACATTGAGTAATTTGCATTGAAATTTTTTTGGGGGTCAACTAGTTAACATACTTTATTGTTTATCTACACGTTACCTCATAAAACCTAATGCTAACCCTATATGAACTAGAATCCAAACCTTAAACAAAAATTAAGCCATAACACTAAACTAATTTGAAACCTAACCATAACCATAAATGTAAACTAAATGATAAAATAATTTGGATCTTTTATAGATGTGTGTGTACACTATTATCACATATAATGTCTCCATTAAAAATTCAATTAATCTAATCTCACATTTGAACTCTTATCAATATTAACATAAAAAATATTCTGGTTTACAAAGGTTTTCCTCTAGAAAGATATATTTTAACCTATAAGGTCAAGTTTTTGATGGAAATTAAATTTAGTTGAATAATAATTATTGTTTAAAAAAGTATTACAAAAGCTACGCAGGGGAGATATACGCAATGAAAAGCTATACTGCATTCAACAAAAAGAAATGTATATTAAAACAACAAATGCTTATATATCACATGACAGCTTTCAAACAACATAGCCCTAGTATATTTGGAAAAAAGTCGAGCCAAATGGGAATATAATTATGCGTAGGTCCACTTCGTCTCTTGCATGATTGCCTCCTTTTCCTGTTATCTTAAAATAAAGTTATTTTTATTATGGTTATAAAAAGGAGATACCCTTTTTATGATTATAGATTAATATTTCTTTTAGTTTTAATTTTATTTATATATGTTAAATACCTCCCAATGATACTAATCTATATTGACATATATAGATTACTTAAAACAAAAAAGATATTAATCTAAAAAAGAGAAGCACATAAATTTTTTATTATAATCATAATTAAAAAATTAAAAAACACAAGACAAATTAACCTATAATCATAAAAAAGAGTTACTCACTTATAAAGAAGGTATCTCCTTTTTATGATTATAGACAATTATAAGTTAGTCTATCTTATACATACATACATTTATGTATGTGTATATGTATGTGTGTACACACAGACATAACTAAAAGACATATAATCATAAAAAGGAGATACCTCCTTTTAATGATTATAGGTTAATATCTCGTTTAATTTTCTTTTTCTTTTTAAATTTATATATGTTAGATACCTCTTCTTATGATTATAGGTAAGGATATTTTTTGTTTTGCTTTTTCTTTTATCTAAGTTATATACGTTAGTTTCTCCTTGTACACGCACATAACTTTATGTTTAAGTTAATATGCTTCTCTTTTCTAGATTCATGTTTATGATATTAAGATAAAGTTATTTTTATTATGGTTATAAAAAGGAGATACCCCTTTTATGATTATAGGTTAATATTTCTTTTTATTTTATTTTTTATTTTTGTATTTATATATGTTAAATACCTCTCAATGATACTAATCTATATTGACATATATAGATTACCTAAAACAAACAACATATTAATCTAAAAAAGAGGTATCTAAAGTATATAAAGATAAAAACAAAAAGAAAATCAAAAGAGTTACTTATAAAGAAGGTATCTCCTTTTTATTATTATAGACAATTATAAATTAGTATGTCATATATATATATATATATATATATATATAAAAAGTCATAAAAAGGCAATAATTTCTTTTTATGATTATAAGTTAATATCTCTTTTAATTTTTCTTTTTATTTGTATATTTATATATGTTAAATACCTCTCAATGATACTAATCAATATTGACATATATAGATTACCTAAAACAAAAAAGATATTAATCTAAAAAAGAGAGGCACACAATTTTTTTATTATAATCATAATTAAAAAAAAACCACAAAACAAATTAACCTATAATCATAAAAAAGAGGAATCTAAAGTAAATAAAGATAAAAACAAAAAGAAAATCAAAAGAGTTACTCACTTATAAAGAAGGTATCTCCTTTTTATGATTATAGACAATTATAAATTAGTATTGTCTTTTACACACATATATATAAAGTTACCTCCTTTTTATGATTATAGGTTAATATCTCTTTTAATTTTGTTTTTGCTTTTATATTTATATATCTTAGATACCTTCTTTTTAAGATTATAGGTTAATATCTCTTTTTATTTTTTATTTTTTTTATATTTATATATGTTAGATACCTTCTTCTTATGATTATAGGTAAGTATATGTTTTGGTTTTCTTTTTGTTTTTTATTGAAGTTATATACGTGAGTTTGTTCTTATACACACATAACTTTATGTTTAAGTTAATATGCTTCTCTTTTTCAGATTCATGTTTGTGATATTAAGATAAAGTTATTTTTACTATGGTTATAAAAAGGAGAAACCCTTTTTATGATTATAGGTTAATATTTCTTTTAATTTTTTTTTTGTTTTAATATTTATATATGTTAAATACCTCTCAATGATAATAGGTAAGCATATCTTTTGGTTTTGTTTTTGTTTTTACCTAAGTTATATACCTTAGTTTCTCCTTTTGCACACACATATAACCTTATGTTTAGGTTAATATGCAACTCTTTTTCAATCATGTTTATAGTGTTAAGATAAATTAATTTTTATATGGTAAAATTATTAACAAATTTGTATTTATTATATATGTTTTTGGATTAGATTGTGTAGAATTTTTCTCGATTAAATTTGTATTTAATGGTTTCTGTGACTTTTTAGGTTAATATATGTCTATATAGATTAGCATCTCTTTTTTAGGCACATATATATAGATTAGTATCCCAATTTTTATAGGTTAGTGTCTCTTTTGGTTTTCTCTTTGTTCTTATATATATATAATTTTATTGTTTTATATGCTTCTCTTTTCTAGGTTATTATCTCATCTTATGTTTTCATCTTTATGTCTATTTATTTGATTTTATATTTATTGTCATCGTTATGTCTTGAGTGTTCTCATGTTTAACTTCATTTTTTTCATTTTTTTTAATTTTAATTTTTAATTGTTTTTTTTCTAATCTTTTCCCTCATCCCAACTCTCCTCTCTCCTTTATATCTACTTTTACAATCCTATTACACATTTTCCTCTTCTTGATGAAAGACTACTATGATTGAAAAAATTAAAAAACATATACAATTTAAATCAAAACTCATACACTTAGTCTAATAAACTGTGAATTGTGAAATATTAATGCCAACTAATCATAATTTCAAACAGTGAATTGTGAAATATTAATGCCAACTAATCATAATTCAAATTGCAAGCTCAAAACTTGAAAAACAGTTACGGTCAAACAAATGACCGTTAGAAATCACTGCTCCCCCATGACATATGTACACCCAAGTATATTCAGAACTTTCAGTTGTAATCAAGGTTCACGTAATCTTTACGCAACGTGGAAGTGACCCACAGTAAATTACTCACATTAAAAATGCTCTATATATGCTGTGGATAAGAAACTCTTGATCAGAGTTCTGGTGTTGGTTGTGATCATGGCTGCAATCAGTACACAGTTGACCTTTCCCAAAGGAAATTCCCAAGATAGCAATGCAGAACACAGGAACTCTACAGTGGTTTATAAGGATCCCCACTAGCTAGTTGAAGACAGGATTGAGGATTTGCTTTCAAGGATGACTTTGGCTGAGAAAATTGGGCAGATGACCCAAATTGAGAGAGTAGTGGCTACCCCTGCAATTATAAGGGACCTTGGAATAGGTATGAATGTTTTTAGTCTTGTGGCTTAGGATTATTTTGATCCAACTGGGTTGCATTTTTCTAAAAAGGTTTCTGAATTGGTTATTTTAGATTGCAACAGGGTAATGAATTGAGTAATATAGCTTGAAATGGGGAGTTATACTATGTTATTAGATTGTAGGAATTATGGTATTGTAGCTTGGGATAAGCATCAATTGGGTTTCACTGCTACATTTGTTTTCTGGGATTTATACGGTGTTGTTGGATTGTCGGAATTATGGCATTCTGGCTTGGAATGGTTATGAATAGGGTATTATACTCCATTTTTCAGGGTTCACGGATTAAGGTATATTGTGATTTTGGATGAGCATTTTCTGGGTATCATTCTGCGTCTTTTCAGGGTTTGGGGATTAAGGTATTGAAGATTGGGATAAGTATGAATTGAGTATTATGTTACATTTTAAATATGTTTTGGGTAATAAGGTATTTCTGAACAGGGTATGATGCTGCATTTTTCAGGGGTTAAGGTATGATGTATTTTAGCTTGCGATATTTATGGAGTGGCTTCATTTTTGAGGGTTTTAGGATTTAGGAAATTTGGCTTGGTATAATTACGATTTAGGTATCGTACTGCATTATTTTTCTCATAGCATAGCTGGGATGAAGTATCAACTAGATACTATACTGCATTTTTTTTTTCAGAGTTTAAATATAGCTTGGAAGAGATATAAATTACGTACTATTCTGCTGTTCTTTTGAAGGTTATAGGCTTCGGGCATTACAGATTGGGACTTAATCCAAGAAATCGAAGGTACAACTTTTTGGGTATTGTATATTTTATGCGGTTTCTGCTAAATAAATTGGATTGTACACTGCATTCTTTCAGGGTTTACGATAAGTATAAACTAGGTATGATAGTGCATTTTGTTTTGGATGTCTTTTCTTTGAATTTTCTTGGCATTTTACTAGCATACGGAGTAGAACGGTTGTACACTTGTAGTAATCCAAGACATTTAAGGTCAGTTTTTTTGATATATTAAATTGCATTAGTTTAAGGATAATTCCTGGTTTGGGGTTTTAGATATCGTAGCTTGGGATGAGCAGGAACTGGATATATATATATATATATATTCACTGTGTAGGTTTCAAAAAGTTGTAGATTGTGGTATGGATTGGTTGTACTGTATAATCTTTTTGGGCATAGCTTGAAATGTATATGGATAGGTTAATATACTGCATTTTATATCAGAATTTAGGGTAAGGTTTTAAGGGAAGCTTCAGGATCTATTTTTATGGAGTGGGAGGTCTCATAAAATCAAAAAAAAATATGTTGCAGGAATGTTTTCCTGAAAAATAGCAGTCCCTACTTTTTAGGACTGAATATTTCAGCAGGTGAAATTGGGATGGGGCAAGAAATTGCCCAACCAGCTTTGGAAATTCTTTGCCACTTGTTAGTTAGCTAATATTTTAGATTCCCAAATTCTTTTAAGAAGCCCTCTCCATGGAACCTTACCTTAGTGTGAAGGGTAGGCATTATGGTGAATTAATTTTTCTATTTAAGGTTTAAAGGCTTCTAGCTTGGGATAAGTGTGTACTGGATGTTATTCTGCAGTTCGCTGAATGTTTTTTTGGAAAAAAAGATGGTTCTATCATTTGTGCATTTGAAGGTACGTCTTTGACACTTGTATACTGCATTTGTATTGGGTTTTTTCAATGAATTATGCATGTGTTACACTATTGAGATTGATCGAACATAAGGATTGTATTAATTTTGAGCTGGCGAGTGGTTTAAATGCTAAAATTGGGCACCCAAGTTGAAAGTTCAGTTGAAGAGAAATTATCCCATGTCAAAAGATTAATTTTTCTATTCTGTATTTGTTCATTGGGTATTTGAATTTTTTATGGATTTTTGGAGATAGCTGGATCATGATATGTTTGAATGGAGTTTTGTTTATACATCATATTTTAAGGATGTGTTGTATTGGGCAAAAGTGGCTCATACCAATTTTGAAAGAATGTTGTACTATTGTGTTGTTACCTCAAGGATGTTGTGTGTTGTGGCTAAGGAGAGTCATGATAGTTTTGAATGACTGCTATGGGACCATGTTCGTATCAGATTTTTTTTTATGACATCATTATTCATTGATGTAGAAATTTGAATCTCAAGGGTTCTTTGTATACCGCAGATTTTTATGGATGTATTGCATTATGGTTAAAATCTAGATGGGTCATCATGATTTTGGAAGTATTGATATTTTCCCATGTTAATACAAGTTATTTATAATGTTTTTTATTATTTAAATGGTAATTTGGATCTCACGTATTTTACAGATTATTTCTCAGATCCTGAGAATTAGTAGCACAACCGTATGTTTCCAATGCCTGCAAAATATTTACAAAACTCAGGATCTAACTCTCCTACCCATTCTATCTCTCCCATTACACATCTCCAAATTAATATCTCTTCCTTTCCTCACAAAGACACTGTGTCCTAATAGAATACTAACTCTTGATCTTTAGTAATCATGCAACAATTGTCTCCCACTATTTTGTGCCACTACTAACTATTCTAAACATAGAAAATACTATTAGACTAGTCTCCTAAATCTAGGGGATAGGTTTGATCATGCCTCTTAAAACATAAAAGTTAGTTTGCATCATTCTCTCCTTCTTTTAAAATTTTGAATCTCTTGGTTTAAGCTTATTTGCATGAGAATCATCCTTTTGACCATCCCTTTTTACTTGAAGAATCAAGCCATGGTGTTCCCTTCCACCAAATTAAAAATTTTCTTAAATCATCACTTTTTGACTTGAAAAATCAAGCCATGGTGTTCCCTTCGACCAAATTAAAAATTTTCTTAAATCATCACTTTTGTTTTCTTTTGCTTCCAGCCACTTGTTGGAATATAGATCCTCCTCCTTTGTCAATTTATCTTCTTCTTTTTGCAGCTCCTTGAAGGCTTAGGAGTTCTCCTCCACTGAAAATCATCATTATTTTTCACAACATTTGTATCACCTGCACATAAATCATTTAAAACAGAAATAAAGTTAAAGGAATAAAAATCTCCCACTGGTGCCTTCTCCTCCTCTGTGTTCTGCCATTTAGGCATGCTTCCTTTTTTATATTTCGTGAGATGGTCTTCTTGTCTTACATTAGTGTGATGTTGTTCACAGTACAAATTCTTTTAGACATTGTCCCTTATACCATAACTGTACTTATCTTTACTCTCAGCCTCAATCATCCTTGTTCCTTCCTCTATTTGAATTACCACCTCTTTTGCTGGTTGCTTTGCTTACTCTATTCAATTTCTCTTCTGTTTTTAAAGTTGATTGATAGCTTCATCTACAGAATTCACCTTGAGTAAGGTTAACTCATTTTGTAGCTAGAATCTAAATCTATTAATATACCTGGCCATAGTATGCTCATTGTCTTCTTGCAAATTAGTTCAACTTCATTGATTCTTCAGTGTAGGTAGATATGGAGGACTCCTCCTATTTGAAGTTCTGAAATTCTATAAAAAGCTTTTGCTGGTAATCTGAAGGCATGAAACTAGTCTTTAAATGCTTCAATATCTTTGGCCAAAACTTAATTTTCACCTTCTTAATATCTTTGGCCAAAACTTAATTTTCACCTTTCATTGACTCCTAGTGTTTTGAAGATTCTCCCACCATAGAGTTGCATGACCTCATCTTTGAAGCTGCAATCTTCACCTTTTGTGGATCAGCTTCCTCAATCCCTTCCATATCATAGTACTTTTCTAAGTCTTGAATCCAATCCAAGAACACCTCAAGATTTACTTCACCTTTAAAAGTAGGAACGTCAACCTTGACTCTAGCTCCTTGTTTTTTTATGGCTATTCTAAGCCTCCTAAATTTGGGGGATCGGTTTGATCATGCCTCCTAAATCACAGGAGTTCATTTGCATCACAATCTATGATTTATTTGGTTTGATAAGATTTGTTGGATGTCTAGTAGTTCTTGCTAGCTTCAATGTATTAGTTCTTTAATTTTCCTTTAAAATACTTGGTGCATGTCAATATTGTATTTTGTAGGTATATTGTTATAGGAATATCATTATAGTTTACTAAGATTTCTTGATGCCTTTTTATAACTTTAAAGTATAATTGAAAGCGAAATTGCCTTCTATAGTCAAGAGTCTTTGGATGTATGACATTTAGAACTTTGAATTTTAATGTATAACTAAAGGCAAAATTGACTTCTGCAGTCAAAGTCTTTGAGTTTATAGTATTGTCTGGTTTTCTTATACTGCAATCACAATAATTCAACACGTTTGTAGTCAAGAGTCTTTAGATGTATGGAATTTAGAACTTTGAAGTTTAATGTATAACTGAAGGCAAAATTGACCTCTGCAGTCAAATTCTTTGAGTTTATAGTACTGTCTGGTTTTCTTATACGGCAATCACAATAATTGAACATGTATGTCGTGATCCATGATGGGGAAGGTGTTATGAATGTAACAGTGAAGATACTGAAGTAGTTCTAAAAATGGCAGAAATCATTGAAGGGGTATAGGGCTCTCCTCCTGAAGAACATCATAATGGCTATCCATATGTGGGGGGACGGTATGCTAGCTTTGTTACCATTTTTCATTTATTTTGAAAACTCTTGGGAATGTTTTTTCTAGTCATGATTTTCTTGTGTTCAAATGTTCAATTTCAGACTGAATGTTGTAGCTTGTGCCAAGCATTTTGTTGGAGATGGTGGAACAGAGGGAGGAGTCAATGAACACAATACTCTGGCAACCTACGATGATCTTTTCTAGATTCACATGCGTCCATACCTGTACTCCTTGGCAAAGGGTGTGTCAACTATCATGGCTTCTTACTCTAGCTGGAATGGAGAAAAAATGCATGCAAACCAACACCTTCTAACTAGGATTTTGAAAGATGAACATGGATTCAAAGTAAGTAAATATGACAAATAGAGTGATTCATTTTATTTATTTTCTGTAATAATAATTTTATTACAGAGGAAGAACTCTAATCAGAACACTACTTCCATTGGATTTCCAAAGCTTACCGATTTTTTTTCTTCTGATTAATACACGGAGTAGGGCCATTTAAGAAACATGTCTTTTCTATTACAAGAAAATCATGAAATACGTTCCCAGACAATACGCAAGAAATCTTGAGCTGATAATTGGCTTGATCGTTTTGAGTACAAGGATTTATCATTTCAGATTGGGAAGGAATAGATAGGATCACCTCACCACCAGGCTCAAACTACTCATACAATGTTTCTTCTTCGATCAATGCAGGAATGGACATGGTGATTTTAAATGATTAATCATATTTCCATACCACTATATTGGTTTTCTTTCTAGTCAGTAATTTATTTTATCTAATCTTGAAACTATGTAGGTGATGGTCCCTTTCAAGTTCAAAAATTACATTAGTAACCTTACAAAATTAGTCAATTCAGGCCAGATTTCTATGAGCATAATAGATGATTCAATTAGGAGGATTCTCAGGGTCAAGTTCATTGCTGGCTTGTTTGAACATCCCAAAACAAACAGATCATTGTTGGGCATGGTTGGAAATCCTGTGAGTAAAATGAAATCCACTTGCATTGCATGTATTTTTCACTTTGAGGACATTGTATTATAGTGTTGACAAGAAGCAACTGGATTTCATTTTGATTTTTAATAAATTTTTGGATTGGTTCAAGCTCAGAGAGAAATAGCCAGAGAGGCGGTTCACAAGTCACTGGTTCTCTTGAAGAATGGAAACAAGGGTGAGAAAGCATTATTACCTTTAAACAAGAAACCCCAGAAGATACTAGTAGCAGGCAGTCATGCAAACAATCTGGGATATCAGTATGGTGGATGGACAATAAACTAGGCAGGCAGCAGTGGATCCACGACTGTAGGTAAAAAATTGATAACCCAAAAGGCTTGTGTATCTGCCTATATCATACTTAATAGTTTTGAGTCAATGTCATCTGCCTATCTCATACTTAAGAAGATTAATTCAGATGACTATTGAGATAGATTCTTTCTTGGAGTAGAAGATAGCTGGTTTAAATGGGTCTAAGCAAGAGTTCACAATCTCAAATTCCTCATTGTACCTTTAGATCAACTGCTTTAATTTCTTATCTTGAGCTAATTCTCTCTCCAAGATGATCTGCCCCCTATTATTTTTTTATGTATATGATAATGTTGAAGCCTTTTCAGTTTAAGAACCAATTCTCAAGTAAAATTTGTCTCTTTTTTCACAGGAACCACTATTGTGGTAGGGATCTAGGGTGCTGATGGTGATTGTGGACCTAAATTGGGTCTAGTACTATCTAGGTTATGGATCAACTTAATGTAACATGTTGTTAGGACTTCTCGATGTGCTTACGAGATGACTTATGGATTGGATGATATTTGTTTGGTCTCAGGCCGCCATGTTTTATAATTATGTAATCGGTTTTATTATCTAGTGGCCGACCTAATTGTTTAAAGTCGAGGGTTTGTATATATATGTGTAAGATCTCTTTGTAGATCATGTAAGGGATAAGGTAATGCAAGTGAATAATGTAATAATCATTCATGCAAAGGATTTGGTCGATCATAGGTGATCGAGTTGGGTTTATGCAAGAGGTTTAAGACCTCCGGTATTGAGCTTAACCAGAACTTTATCCAAGCATAAAAGATGTTATTATTGCAGTTCATTCTTTCTTTCAGATTGTAGTTTGAATTTTTATGTAGTCAGTGAGACTCCTTTTTGTAATGAGCAATGTGATCTAGGCTGTTGGCCTTCCTGCAAGTATTATTTGATTGTCGGTAGGCTTCCTACTATAGTTTTTCCCTTTACCAGGTTTTCCATGTACAAATCTTGGTGTCATGTGGATGGTAACTATTCTCTAATTGTTGGTTGTGCTTAATTGGTATATCTACTATTTTGGTAATTGGTTTATGTATTCCGGTATTGATCTTATGTGTTTGGGTATTAAAGTTTTAATTTTTTAAGATTTTGGCAATCTGGTGACAATTGATTCACCTACCCCCCTCTTAGTTGTCCTCTGGTTATTTGAACTGTCTAACACCACTCACATTCTCATGAAATAAATTATCCAAATTAGCCTCCATAGATTTGGTAACTAAACATTAGGAAGCCTTAATTTGACAACTTCTTCTTAGATAAATATTATAGGTAGGACTAATGGTAGTAAAACTCATGCACAAAGGAGGGAAATTTGAATTTGAATTTGCAAATTATGATTAAGCAATACTATTTTTTGTGAAAATGATTGATTAAATAATTAGTTACGAAATTTGAATTAGGGTTTTTGTAAATTTTACAATTTAAAATTAGGGTTTTTGTAAATTCAGCCACTAAATTTATGTAATTCAATTTAAAATTGAGATCTAGGAAGGAAATTTTGAATTTTAAATTAAATCATCAATTTTGAAATAATAAATCCAAATGAGACAATGCACAAGCTCAATTTTAGGATGAAATTTTAGGGTTTTTGTGAATTTAACCTATAAATTTTTAAAGTTTAATGAAAAATTAAACTTGCAAATGTAAATTTGAATTTGATATATGAAAACCACTAATTTTTGGACTTAGGTACCATTATATTAAAAGAGGGAAGTAAACCCAATGGATCTAGCCACAAATCAACAAGGATAAGGACTAAGAATTCTATTGGATTTACTAGGTTTGAATTGTATTGAACTCTTTTTCAAGTTGACTTATAAAAATGTTGAAAGTAGGGTAAATGGGTTGGAATTGATGTAAAAAATGCATAAATGGTAAGATATAGTCATAAGATTGAGCCACGAATGAGGATCTAGGAAATGTAAATATATCTGGATCTGTTCCTAGAAGGAGATCTTTATTTGTCATGTCCATAGAAGGAGATCTTTATTTGTCATGTCCATACTGATGGTCGCTCTAGTCCTCCACATTTTTTGCACTCTAATGGGGGATTGATTTGACACTGTAAATAAACCTAATTTTGATAATTGTAGGTTCGTACCTGTTCCTATGAAAAAAAGAAAAGAGAAATAGGTTGGGAATAGGGGTTTAACTTAGGTTAAACCCTATTTTTTAAATTAACCATGAATTAGAAAGAAATATGGTGGAATTGCAGTAATGGAAATGTTCTCTTTTGGAGGGAGATGTTGAATAATGATTGAAATACAAAGTGTATACCTCCTTGTGAAGTTTTGTTTGTCTCCATGAATAATTAGGGTTTCATGATGTCCTCAATAACAAATAACATGAATGTCAACTCTAATGCATGAATCTTGACCTTATCTCTACTCTAATGCTTGAAAGAAGACTAATTATGTTCACACTTTAAATTGGATGCTCGATTCCTTAAATTGATTGATCAATATTTTGTTGAATTCCAATTGTATATCCAAATGGGAGGGGTAGACCACCTTTTATACTTGCCTATCTAAAAACAACTTAGTTTTTTTACATGAGCCAATATGGGGTCAGGATGAGGACTAGGGTGCTTACACCCTGATCTTGACCAATCAGGCACTAGAATATAAGGGGAGATGAAGTGCAGGGTCAAAAATATGGCAAATATGCATGGTATGAGAAGAATTCAATCTTTGTTCAGGCCTCAGCACACAAATAAATATAATTTAGGATGCTGCACCTTTTTATCTATAGGATTAGTTAAAGGAAATTTAGGCATAGTATAACCATTTTCTACTGCCATCCAAACATAAAAAATATAGATTTCCATTATAATGCTCGAAAATCCATAATTTGTGCCATCAAACAAAGGTACCTTATTTGATGATGAAACTTCTAGGTTACTCATGTGTTCTATTAACATAACCTGCTTAGACTAATTAAGTCTCTAAACAATCTAAGAGATAGATCACACAAAGAAACCAATGCACAAGGGACTATGTGGAAACCCGAGATGGGAAGACCACAATGAGAAATGTTGCTAGGATCTACTATCCTCATCCAACCTCATATTTAAAAAATTTACAAACTTTTAGGGCACTAGCCCAAGGAATCAGCAAATACCCTATGAGAGCACCAACTCCCTACAAAAATATCAACATAACAAACTGAGCACCAACTTAGCATTCTTAAGACATTAACCAAAAGAATGTTACAAATATATCATTCCAAATTTGAAAATTTTTAGTTAGCACTATTAGAATTATATATTGAAACATTAAATACTGATTACTATTTCCTTTGAAATGTTTTGATTAGATTTACAAATCACTCTGGTATTATCTTCTAAACAAACTTCAATAAAAAAACTATCAATAATCTTCTGAAATGATGTTTACAAATTTAGAAATATTCATCAAATAACTTACAATATGCTTCTTTTATTTGAATTACAATTCTATTCAAAACTCTAAAGCGTTCACCACAAAATGATCATATACTTGTATTCATAGCACTTCGTCAGGTTAGTTACAACTTTTCTAACCAACTTGGAAGATCATTTTCTATATCATATGCACTAACTCTTTTTGATCAATTATTTTCTAGTTGTAAACTCAACTGTCAATTGGATGGCTAGAAGATGGTTAGAAACTACTTTAATTGTCAAGACAGCTATGCTGTGTAGTAGTTATAACTAATGCCAACTTTATAAACTATAAACATAAGCAATAATAAAGTTCACCATGTTTTGATATAAACCTATCATCTAATCAAAATATATTGAAGCTAAGGATAGACATAATTTCTATTGTTTATTCAATTTATATTTTTTATCACCATTCATCATTAATATCATTCTAAAACTACAAGTACTTGTATCAACATAACTCATCCTCCTGAAATATGAGACTAAAAATAAGAAAATCTTAAGAGATTTCAACACCAAATAATAT
Source organism: Cryptomeria japonica (assembly GCF_030272615.1). Lineage (NCBI taxonomy): Eukaryota > Viridiplantae > Streptophyta > Pinopsida > Cupressales > Cupressaceae > Cryptomeria > Cryptomeria japonica. The sequence continues at coordinate 371,189,110 of NC_081411.1, forward strand.
GTAGTCTAGAATACAATTTGAAACAACCAGTGATAAAAGAAAAGAATATTTATGAGGTTGGTGACTATCAAATCTATGAGGAATTCTTATTCTACTATCTATAGGAAATTCCATCTCTACATATCTCCTTTCAATGTCAATGACAAATACAAATATGTTTGTTTGTTTCACAATGTCTAATGCCATTTGCGAAATATGATAGAGGAAAAGCCCCTAAAACGAATAATAATACCAATTACACTAATGTACCCTATGATTGTACTATCAACCATATCATTAAATTGGAAAAAAATGTGTCTAACAAAATCATAAAAGGCAAAGCCCCAGAATGCAATGTGATTATTGACGAGGTAAAGTTACTTTACAAGGTGCTACATCCAAAAACTAAAATGACCTTTAGACCAATTGAGAAAAAAATCTACTCTTATTTTGATCCTTGACCTCTTCCGTATTTGATGTTTGCACAAAGCCATTTTGGATAAATCTTACAAGAGACATTTGTCCCTACCAATCTAAATGTGGACCAGTTTCAAGCCATGGTGGGACACCATTCTACCTCTCATTTCCTTACATTCACCAGATAATATAACACATCTCTACAACAACCACAAAATGCACCACTTCATATTGAATTTTTCCTCCATAAACACTAGATAAAATAAGTCATCATAGATGGAGAATCTCAACACTGCCACTTTGAAAGTTATCATAACACTGGGATTATTTGAAAATGCTATAGATTCTAGAAAAATCACTATAAAAGCATATGATGATGAACACCCCTGAAAAGAGAAAATCATTCCACCTCTCCAAATTGGGCTACTAACAAAGGATGTGGTATGCCAATTCTTTGATGTTGATCTCACATACAATATACTTTTCGGACAACCTTGGATACTTGCAATGAATGTACTGCCTTCAACATGCCATCAATGTATCAAGTTACCACACAATAGAACATAAGTCATGGTTAAAGGTGATCCAAACCCATACATGTATTGCAATAATATTTGACCAAGACCTATAACAATAGTTACTATAAATTGGGAGGCTAATCCATCTTTAGCTTATATTGATCTAGAACCACTAAAAGCTTTCACTTGAACTATAAAAAAAAGGCATCATCAAACAATTACAACCGAAGTTAGTACCAAAGAAATAGAGGACAAAGGGACTTGGTTTTCCACCATTAAGGTTACATGATCTTGACTCTCAAGAGAAATTACAAATTATTTATCCTACTTCCACCAATGATCAAAATAAGGAAAGACAGTATTCTACAAATTCAAATGAATGGGAATGGGGTTCCAATAAATTATCCAGTAATTATGACATTGCAGAAACCTTCATAGAACTTTGGAGAGGGTATCAAACATTTTAGTCACAAAAAATATTAAAATAAAAACAAATGATGGGTTTTTTTTCTGAAAACCGCACCAGGATGGTTTCTGACCCCAAAAACTAAAAAGAAAGGAAGCATATGATGGTGAAACCCTCCCTACATTGTAGAATTTAAAAGAATATTTTTTTCTTTTCTCTAAGCTTTGAATTGAAGAGTCGATTTATTCTAAATAATATTGACAAGTGAGTCCTAATAGAAAAACTAATATGATTTCTGATCAACAACCTAAATGAATCAAAGCTGGAAATGTCTTGTTTTTAAACTCCCAAGAATATTTTAACCTTCATAAATGACAATATAAAACAAAAGCCACCCACCCCGCTCTCAATTTCTTCTATTGCTTGCCCAACATAAGAAGAGAGCACAAGCACATATGATCACCAGCTGAATCTTTGCCACACTTCTACAGCTTACACCTGTTGTACAGAAGTTAATGCTTCGAATGCCGCTTTTTTTATTTCGTGTATATGACAAACGCGCTTATAAAATTCCAACCGAATTACTTCATGCATTATCATTATTACTCTGTAAAGTCTAAACCTCTCAAGGAATTAAAAGAGACAGAAATATATAAAACAATCTGAATATTTATATTAATAATAATGAAATATTAAATCAAACTTCTAAGTAACTGTTCTAATAAACTTCAGATATGATTTCATTCCTCTATAAACCATTATAAACTCACAACTTATAGCTTGAAGAGATGGACTCTCAAAAGAGAGTGCATACAAAATGAAAACCATAAAATATATAGCAAATTCATCACTTACCAAGGAGAGGGAGGACGGAATAAAATATTATCTGCCAAACTACCCTAGCTATAAAGCATGCGAAACCTGCAGATAGAACAGCGGGTAGAGTATAGAATTAATGTGAATAAGATCCTCCTTGAGTGCTTTCATTTAATGGTGAGGATTAAGAGCAGATATCGATGATTATGGAAGATATAGACATGATAGATTTGGTGGCGTAGTTGGGATTATTTCCAACAACCTCTATCCCAATCCCAACTTCCTATTTTCTCCTGGTGTATTAAATGGACTGATGTTTTAGCTGCTTCCCAGAGTGAACTGTTGCATCAGTTTCAAACTGCTCCTCACCTGGCACTCGCTATGGGGCCCTTTAAACATCACCCCATAGCCCGTACTAAATTTCCTTATTTCTAGGCACCCCTGCCCCTCCGTAAAGGCTATGGGGTGCTGTTTAAAGGGCCCCATAGCCGGTGCATTCTCACCTAAAATCTGTAGGATTTCCAATTTAAAAAGAATAAAAGATCACCCTATCCTCCTTTTATGCGTGTGAATACAACATTTCCCTTGAGAATTTATGTCTGTCGATTCCTGTGCGAATACATTTAACAGTGAGAAGGAGAATAATAATAACTCTGTATCCAATGTTCCACAAAATATATATAAATGAAGAATGCGTTTTCACCATGCTTTGAATTATTCTTTTGTTTAAGTAAAATTTCTGAAAGCTGTCCTTTCAAACATTGTTTAAGGTGATAGAAATTTCACAGAATCCAACAAAATATGAAGATAGTGATGCATATTCCTCGCAGATCAAAATTTTTGGTCAGTTTCATTTGATGGACTTTAAATGGAGTAATCTTTTTACAAGTTTTTGATTTTGACAATGTTTTTTCTTACAAAGATTTATTATTAAACTAATTAAAACAATACTAAACAAGAGCTCTGATGGAGCGATAGTCCCTGCCTTTTGCAAGTGATGGGTCAATGAAGTATTGGATTTGAGAATGGAAGATAGAGAATGGAGAGTAAAGACTTTGCAGGAAAGAGTGGAAAATAAAGGCAATAATGTGCATTTTGTGGTTCAATTAAGTCTTTGATATAGGGATATTGGAGTTAAATGAAACTTCCAATACACAATCACTAATTTATAAAATGTAATATTAATTACTTAGGGGTAGTGTACAGGTGCTGGTATTTTGTGCATGTTCTGAATGTTTTCAGTTTAGATGGTCAAAACTAAGAATTGCGTGTGTCAAATTCAAATATAATGAACATTTCGCCAAATCTTAACTCATTAAGTGAACATTATACTTTGGAGAAAAGTGAAACAATAAATTGTACAGTAAACATTTGAAATATTAAAACCTGCTATGGATTTGACATCCTAAAGGTTTTTGTATTTATATATTATAATTTGGAAAGTAGTTGAAAGTTGATACTGGGTACAAAAATGATAACTAGTTGTAGTTCGCTATGAACGAGTCTTGAAAAGTACTATTAAATGGCAATTCGAAAAGTATCATAGGCAATGTTGTGTCTGTTCTAGATACAGGTAATGATTGGACAAGATTTATATTTACAAAAAGCAAGCATGGCGTCGAATGTTTGTAGTAATCATTTGGGAACCTGTAAAATTAACAAAATAAAGATATTAATTATTAAAATTGAAGAGCAAGTGAAATGTGCAAATGTACATGAACAATGCTGATATCACATATGCATTGTAGATATTTTTTTTCATTTTTTTTAATATGCATTGTAGACATTATTCCTATATCAAGTAACATTACATTATTTTATCAAACCCTTCTGATTGAAAATATAAAGCAAAACAATAAGAATCATTAAGCCAAACAATAAAGCAAATACCATAAAGCAAAACAATAACACAAATACCATAAAGCAAAACAATAAGAATCATTAAGCAAATACAAAAATAATCCTTTAAAAATATAAAATTTATATTATTCCTTCCAACAGTACTTCAATCTGATGTGTACATTGTCGAAAAGGGATTCAAGAAGCTTATTGAAGATTAATCCTCTAGCTTTCCTTTCTAATTATCATGACAATGAGGAGTTGGATGGAGATATTCAAACTAAATTGAAGGAACAAAAATGATGTTGCAGTTCTGTTCTTCAGCATGAAATGTCTATTTTATGGTTAGCAAGATGAACAAAATAACAGTATTAATCTATGTAAATATTTTCTCCCATGTCAACACAAGTCATATAGGAAAATTTAGCTCTTCTGATTATGGAATCATGTACCAACTTTGAAAATTGAAATCAACATCCTATTAATAGTTGAAGCATCAAAAAGAAAGTTAATAAACTGTTTTATAAGTCCGTAAAGTAAAAATTTTGAGTCTTGTTATGCACCTATCTCTTTGATTGGAATCATCGTGGACAATCATGTTGTAAATGCTATGAGCTATAGTACAAGAGAGAATTTCAGAAAATCACATTTTAAGGCACATAAAACAATAGCTTGCAGAAATATATGTACATTTGCATACGTCATGGCGGTGTAAAAAGTATCAAGCAGTAGTTTCTATATTGCTATACCCATGGTAGAACTAAATTCTTTGAGACATGGCAATGACAAATATGAAATATAGTAATAACATTGTAATAAGATGATAAAAAAAAAATCGATTCAATTGAGCAATTCATTAGAAACTGATAAAATAATTCAGTTTGGTATATAAAGAAATTAGGATGATAGGAATACAAGATATATGGATGTGTTTGGGAAAGTTAGCACTACCTTGAGGAGTAGTGCGTAGTGAATGAAGATCTTGTTGGAAATGGCAAACTTATTTTATACACTCTGCAATTTGCAATTGTATGTGCTTATCCTTGAAAAGATAGGTTCATAATGTCCAGCAACTAGATTTGTGTCATGGAAAAGAATTGATATTGGACCATGACATGTATCTTTATTGAAATGCAAATATCTTTTTTTGTGTTTCAAGGACCAAATGCATATAGGTATATTTAACCAACGTGCTAACTAGTGGACACAAAATGTGTCACCCCAAAGTCCAATTTCACCATCGGCATTGATTTCTGTTGCCAAAAGTCTCATTCTAAATAGATATGTATTTTTGTCATGTATATTATGCAAATCATATAGTATTGTTGGATGTAATTCATGTTTAAAAGACTTCAAAGCTAAGGACAACCTTCATGAAGAAAATGTAAGAAATGGTCCACAAGACCATTACGTAGTTCATTAGGCGTATATCTGCAATGAAGCAAGACATGTATTGTGTCAAATAAGCAGTTACCAACTTTGTAGTTGAATGAATCAATTAAAAAACAAAGTACCTTGTCTAAAGCCTCATCAATTGATATCATATTTTGTTGGTCATGTGATTTGTATGTTTCTACTATAGTTGGGTTATGTGACGCATTTTGTTTGTTTGGACTAGTGTTTGCAAGCATTTTACTAAACTAGTTAACCAATCTAAGAAACTTTGTATTTGTAGTAGTGCCAACTTAGAAATATGGAATGTAGACAAAGAGGAAAGCAATTATGTTTGAAGAAATAAACAAGGAACAACTTTAAGAATTCATTACTCACCTTGAGCAGTAAGTGTGTGGAAACTAGAACATTGCCCTGCACAAAAGATAGCCTACAAAACAAAAGCACAATTATATTGTCAATCCATCTAGAAATATTTGCTTTTACTTTAAAATCAGAATTTCAAATCTTCCTCAAAATAATCCATATATAGTAGCAGAAATATAGCTCTTTTGAATAGGTTGAATGTGACAATCGCAATCGAAGGAGATGAAAATGAGCAAGAAAGCCCACAGATGGATGCACAAAGAACAAAGCAATTATGTTTGAAGAACTAAACAAGAAACAACTTTAACAATTCATTACTCACCTTGAGCAATAAGTGTGTGGAAACTAGAACATTGCCTTGTGCAAAAGATAGCCTGTAAAACAGAAGCACAATTACATTGTCAATTCATCTTAAAATATTTGTTTTTGCTTAAAAATCAGGATTCCAAATCTTCCCAGCTAACACAACAAATTTCTAAAATTCTTTTCAACAAACCTATTAAATTCAAAACAACTTATAAAACAGTAAACATTAAATAGATAGAAGTATATGCATAAATTTAGTTATTTAAAACATCCTTTCAAGATATAAATATTAAAGATTAAATTAAAGAACTAGCTCTCATATTTGATTATGATCATGAAAAAAAATATATATTTTTTATTAATTATCTTATATTTCTATTATACAATTACAACTCAAATCAACAACCATAATTCAATAATATTGAAGTAAAACTATTGAAAGTTAAATCAAGTGTGACTTATTTATCATCCCAAATGTGTTTGTTAAAAATATTTAAGTATTCTGTTACTTGAAATTTCTCTTTTTTTCCTTTGTCAAATGATTTAGATGCAAGATGCAAGGTTAGAATTTTATTCTACCAACCAAAGATTCAAGATGGGAGGAAAGGAAGACACTTATGGTATTGAGATCTTATTCGCAAGGAAATTCAAAAAGTTATAACTTGAATGTTCTTTTTTTATAAGAAATGCAGCTAACAGGAATACAGAGGAACTAGGATATCATAACCTAGGGAGATTGCAGACATGCAAGCATATATAAAACATCATACTATTCAAAATGATCCATATATAGCAGCAAAAGATGGATGAAAAGTAAGAGAGGATACCCCACCAATTTGGCAGGTAGGGAAAAGTGGTTCTTCTCAATATTACCTATTTAAGTTTGATTAGGGATCATGGTTAGTGCATTTCATGAACTCAAATGTTTGCTTCTGTAATCCTTCTTTTGGAAGTTGTTTTTTCATAATGGTACTATTTAAGCTCAGTATTAGAGCATTCACTCCTTTCTAAAAATTTAGTCCATAATGAGCGAAATTCTAAACTTGATGATGGTTTGAATGATTGTTGCTTCTGTGATGTTAGGTCACCATTAAATTATGCAAAAATGTAATGAATTACTATTATATTAGACCCGAATCATCCAAATTTATCCAACATTTATCTCAAATGATTTCAAAAACTTGTTTCCATGATGATTGACTCAAAAACAAAAAAAAACGTTGCAGTCAAATTTCCACCAAAGCTTTGAATGCATAGAAATCCATCTCTGTCAAGTGCACAACTACTAAGATGAAGGCCTTGTAAGCTGATACCAATGTACATGAAGAAAGTGTTGAATAGGAGTGATAAATTAATCGATGTAGTAATCAACATGGACAAATGGGTAATCTATGATCATGGATTAAGAGACTTAAGTTTTACATCTATGGAAATTGTAATGAAACATTTGACTATTAAGTCAACCTTTTCTCTACATTGTCTCAGTTATTGTTAAAATACTGGTAACCTCAAATGCAAGCTAGGATCTCAATAAAAGAAAAATAATCATTACAAGCACAATACTGGAATTTCAATACAATACAAAAATCTAATCATGATAACTTTTGCAAAAAAATAAGTGTTAAGATTTTTATGAATTCTTTTCAGAAGTTTGTAATTTTGATATATATATAATTGAAAACATCAAAACAATTGTATTCATACCACTTTCTTTATCAGGTTCTTACCTGATATAGGCTTGTCTAAAATAATTAATAAGTGTTACTCCCAAATTTTTCAATGAAGAATAACATAAGTGATATTTATAAAAAAGATTTAAAGTTTTACTATGTAATACTTTTTCTGGAATATGAAATTATCAGAAAAGGAAAATAGTGATAAATTATTCTGAACTCATCCATCAGAAGAAATGTTTTGCTAAGAAGACAAAAAAACTATCTTTAAAATGAAAACACAGACTCCCCTAACCATTCTATAAACCTTCAGTAAATGTGTCATTCAGAGATGAGCAAACCGCGACAAGGCCAATCAGACCCCAGAATGCTAATTGTTTGACAAAATGCCTAAAAGAAATGTGGTCTTATGGAATGCCATGATAGCATGATATGCACATAATGCATACCTTGAAAACGCTTTAGAAAATTTCAAGAAAATGCAATCGACAGGTGTAAAGCCAAATTGCACAACCTTTGCCACATCCTCCCTACCTCAGGGCACAGTAGAATGCTGCTAAGAAATGTTACTCGTAAACTGCGATGATTGTAGTATATGCACAGAATAGATTTATTTTAAAAAATCTGGAAAGGCATTCAGAAAATGACAAATGAATCATGTAAACTCAAAGACTCTGTAAAAGGATAAAAATGAACATCTGGACCTGTGAAGTTCCTGTCAATAAAAGAGTCTTATTTTCTTATGGTAATCTGCTTAGCCAATGTATAGAATACAATAAAGAGTAATTAAAATCCTAAATTCCTTAGAGGCATTCTCCTTGGGCATTTTATAAATTGAAAAACATAGCCAGCTAATGAAAATAAACCACCATTGCATATTGAATTTAATACACCTTCACCCTAAAAATAAAGATACTGTAATGTACTCGATGACTAATTTGGCCAGGAGTTTGCTGCATAACCAGAGAAAGAGCCACCCGATTTCTGTTCTGGCCAAGGGTTTTCATAGAATTGAAGAAGAGGTCTTTCTTATCCTACCTACGCAACTGGGAAGAGGACTTGTGCTCGGTGTTGTTAATGTCCACATGACAGAGGAGGAGAACCTTAGTCTATGAAGTCCGCCTGGTCCATTCTGGATGTTCAACAATGGCTTTCTATAGAAACCCCGATTGGCAACCTTTCTCGACGAGTTATCCTCCCAACCGGACCATCCTTCAGTTAGGGCCTTCAGCGAGATCTCCTCGTGCCCACGATTAGCAAGAAACATGAGTTGATTCAGGATGGGAAACTATAGTTATCCATGGGGCGGAGCAAATACAAGTTGAACTCTATTGCCGTAAGTCAAGGGTGGCCATAGAGCCCTTTTGTTCTCTAATTGTTAGAAGAACTCTCTATAATTCTAGGAAAGGTGTTAACTTATCAACTCCAACCGGAAGCTAATCCCACAACTGGGAAGAGGACGTATGCTCGGTGTTGTTAATGTCCACTTGACAGAGGAGGAGAACCTTAGTCTCATGAAGTCCGCCTGGTCCATTCTGGATGTTCAACAACGGCTTTCTATTTCACAGTTTCTATGTTCCTACGCCTTACATGGTTTTTTAAGATCCTGCATACATACAGGGTTTTGCAATGCTATTATATAGTTAGCCCTTAAAGTTTATTCTTGGCAGAATAGCTGCAGAAGATTCAACAGAAGCCCTTTTTGTCAGATATTTTGGCTGTGACCCCTCTTTAATTTTGAGTTTCCCGCTTATCCACGCCGCCATGGAACTATTGCAGACTAGGATTAGTCTGCCCTCACAGGTTTGTTTGTCAGCAAATGGATGCAAGGTACAATGGACAAAATTGTGGTCAAAACAAACAAACTCAAGCAACACTGCGAATTTGGGTTATCAGAAAATAGAGAGAGAAATTGCAGAGAACATTAAACCAATCCCTTTCCCTCTCTACAATGTTGTCTCCAGAGTGCCTGATTACGGAAATGCTTTTAACCAAACCTTCTTTCTAGCAGCAAATACTAAAATGCACGGTAATCTTTTTTTAACCCTAAAAAATTAATTTAAACCCCAGGAAAATTGTTTCAGCCAATGATATTTTTAGAAAAAAATAAAAATAATTTGAAAAATGATCAGATCAAATAAATCATGCTTAAAACTTTAACATTAGATTTTTTTTATTTGATTTGGCTAACAAAATGAATGACATGAAAACATTAGTTCCCTGCTTAAGACAGGAACTAAAAAGATCCTCAATTATTTACTTAAAACCATAAACTTATTCACTTATTAGAAATCAAACAAAAACATATTTTCAACTGATTTTCAAATCAAACGATTTTCACTTAGTCTCTTCGGGCTAAGATTGTTTATCGATAAACCCTAACAGAACATTATTGATCAACACTCAAAACAGAGACTATATTTAGCATATTTCAATTACAATGTATTTAGCAGATTTCAATGTCTCTGAACAGAGCCTGAGTATCAGGCTGCTTGGGCACTGTGACAGTGAGCACTCCATTTTCCATGCCAGCTTTAACCTCATCCACCTTCGCATTCTCAGGTAGTGTGAAACGCCTCAGGAACCGCCCTTTGAACCGTTCACAACGGAGATAATTCTTGCCCCCTTCTATGCTGCGTTCTCCGCTTATTTCCAGAATCCGACCGTCTACCACTCCTAATTTAACCGCTTCTTTATCCTCTCCTGCAATGAAACAGAGTCCGGCAAAAATTTCTTGAAGCAAAATCGAAATGAAAATGAAACCCCAAATAAATAAATACTTACCGGCAAGGTCGGCCTTAAAGACATGAGTATCCGCAGTTTCATTCCAATCTACAGGTGGAAATGTTGTAGTTTCTTTCCAAGACACGAAACTATCAGGCATTTTGTAACGAGGGTCAACGCTTTTGGCGTAACTATTAGCCAAGTCGCTGCGGTTCATTTCGTAATAATTCGCGAAGTCGCTGCGGGTCATTTCGTTATAATTCACGAAGTCTCTGTGGATATCAGACATTTTCGCCAAATCAAGAGAAAAAACTTCTTCTAGCTTCACGCCTGACGTCTCTTGTTAGATCGGCCTTGAAGAAAATGGCAGAATTGAAGCGTCTTATATATGTTTCTCAAATTTGTTCCAGAAGTTTCTCAAAGGACCAGATATTTGTAGCACGTTAGGGTAACCGTTATTGCTAAAACATTGTAACTTATTCAAACGATTGTAAAAATAAATTAATAATAATATACAATTTGTATAGCCATTTTATAATATATTATAATATTTTTAAATATACAGATTTACTCCATCCACTTTATAGAATACAACTAGCAAAGTTATATTTTAAAAATTTATGTAGTGGTTATAGCATTCAGATTATCAACAAACATTGTTAATCAGTTAATAATAAATAACGGTCATAACTATCTTATATTTTATTATATATTTAAAAATATAGATTTGTATCATCCAATTTATATGACTAGAATTAATATATTTACATTTTAAAAAACCTATACAAAATAAAAATCATGTCATTGGGATATACCAACAAATATTGTGAGTGAATAACTAATATAACAATCTTATATTGTATAAATGGATGATCCCTCAATGCCTCCTATTTGGGAGGTCAAAAAAGCAATGCACAATAGAAGTCATGAGATATTGATTTAGCAGCAAATATTGTTAGTAAAAATAATATACAACTAGCATAGTGATCTTATATTTGATTATAACATTTAAAAATATAGATTTACCCCACCCAATTTATGCTAACAAAGATAACATACTTATATTCTCAAAAAGTCTATATAAAATAACAATCATTGCATTGTGATTTCCTAACGAATATTGCTATTAAATAAATAATATACAGCTAGCATATCAATCTTATATTTTATTATAATATTTAAAAACATAGGTTTACTCCATCCAATTTACATGAGTACAACTTCCATGCTTATATTTTGAATAATCTATGTAAAATAGAATTAATGACATTTTGATTTACCCAAAAATATTTTTAGATGAATTAATAATATACAACCTAGCTTGAATGCTTATATTTTAATAAAATTATGCAAAATAGTAGTCATGGCATTGTGATATATTGTTAATGGACCTAGCATACTTATATTTTAAAAAATTAATGTAAACTAAGAATCGTGACATTGTGACTTACCACCATATATTGTTTGTTAATAAATAGTATACAATTTGCATAGAGACCTTATATTTCATTATAACATTGAAAAATACATATTTATCCACATCCTATTTAGAGCTCACTACCAATCTTATATTTAAAAAAATATATGTAAAATAGGAGTTATGAAATTGTGATATACTAAGAAATATTATTAGTCAATAAATAATATAAAACTAGCATTACAACTTTATATTTTATTATAATATTTAAAAAAATATATTTCTCTCAATCTTCTTTAGATGAGCCATATTTATATTTTAAAAATCCATACAAAACACTAGGCATGACATTAGGATTTACTAACAAAAATTGTTAGAAAATTAATAACATACAATTGACTAAGCTACCTTATATTTTATTATAATAGTTAAAATTATATTTACCTCCATCTCATTTACAAGAACGAGTGAGAATTCATTGATTTTAAAGATCTATTTAAAATCAATGGAGAGATATCAATTTAAAGATAAGTTATAAATTAAAATAAAGAAGCTTATTTTTTATTTTCTTAATAATTTAAAATAAAAGCATATTACAGTTTTTCTTAGATACTAGCTTCTTTACACCTCTATTATGGTTTCGTCTTCTCTATAAGAGAGAAGAGATAGCAATGAGAGGGAAATAGGTATAAATCCTATAGCAGAAAAAGAGAGTGAGATAGAAAGAAATGGTGAGGGGAGGAAGGAGGGAGATAGTGAGAGAGAGAGAGGGGGAGAGAGGAAGATTTATGTAGATAAATAGAGCTAGGAAGGGAGGAAGGTAGGTGTATGTAGAGAGAGGGAGAAGGAAGATAGAGAGAAATAGAGAGATAAAGGTAAAATATATAAATGCAGATTGAACATGGAAGGGTGGGAGAGAGAGAAAGGGAGGGAGAGAGGTAGGGAGGGAGTCAAGGTGTGTATTTAGGAAAATAGTGGGAGGGGTTAGAGAAAATTATAGAAAGGGAAGGATAAAAAGAGGTGGTGATGGGGAGAGAGAGGTGACATATTGATGAGAGAATGTGTGTGGGATCGGTAGATAAGTGAAATATGCGGACTTTATGTAGATTTTCACTTCTGAGTTTAAATTATTAATATTCATGGATTTTTTATTCAATAAGGATTTTATAACTTTTTATAAGTTTATTTTGTTAATTTTTATTATATTTTATGACAGCTTTTTAATATTTTTTGTCAACATGTTTACATTTTTTTTTTATAGTTTTAATTTTTATTATTTTTATGTGAGTTTTTTAATATTTTCTTGTAATATATTTACGTTTCACACCTTTCTACTTATTAGTACTTGTCGTTAGGTAGTACTCTTGTAATGAATTTTTTTTTGTTATGCTTAAATAGTTATTAAAAAAAATTATTTTGACCAATCATAAACAAATGTTTTTATTTATTTTAAATTTTTAAATTTATTTTAAAGTATACATGCATATTTGTTAACTTTATAATTAAAAAAAAATATTTCTCTTGTAAATAATTGGCTAATACTTTTTTCCCTGTTATACACGGGTCAACATAATATTTGTTAACTTTTATAGAACTTGAGTTCATCCAATACTATTTAATTTTCTTTGAGTAATTAAATTAATCTTATACTCTAAAGTATCAAATTATGTTATTTTTTAATTTTATCACATGGATCTAAAACATTTTATCATATATAATCTTTTATTTTAATTTATATATTATGCTTTCCTCTATCCCAAAAATTAAAATTGAAGCATTCCTTAAATGAATATTAAATAGAATTATAATACAATAATAAAAAAATACTATAATAATTAAAATTACAATATTATTAGTTCAAGGGGTTGAGCTTAATTGGCTAAAACACTGGGTTCTCACTATGGAGACCCAAGTTCAACTCCCAATAGGGACATCTGAAGTGGAAATCTAAGTTGTGACTCTTGGCCTTAGATATGTAATGGGGATGGGGCCCCCTACTATGTTATTAGACCATCTTATATTATATTTCTATTTCTATTAAATTATTTTTAATATATCACATATTTTTATTATTATTATTATAATATTTTAAAATTAGTATAAAATTATTATTATTATTATATTACTACTTTAGAAAAAATTAAATATAAAAATATGTAAAAATATATCACTTATTCTTTAAAAAAAAATTAAAAAATATAGCTTTCCAAGACATTTCATTTCAAGAGTAAATTAAAAACAAGGCAAGTACTAGCCACTATGTGGCACTTGTTTTTATAATTATGGGTTTCTTATTTAATGAATATTTTATAACTTTATTTTATTACAAATGGAGAATATCTAAAACACATAGAGATATTATAGTTTTAATTATTATTTTTAATGTCAGTTTTTTAATTTTTTTTTTGGAACATGTTTACATTTTATTTCTTATAGTATTAATTTTTATTATTTTTATATGGGTTTTTGAATATTTTTTTGTTTGTTAACACATTCACATTTCACCCCTTTCTACCTTCATGTAATGTTGAAGAGTTATTTTATAACTAGTATATTTAATTTTGATCCTTATATATTTTTTTGTTAAATAGTATATTGAAGAGTTATATTGTTTACTTAAGACCTATTTTATATGTAGTATATTTACTTTAAAGTTGTTTTATTTAATTTTTTTTTTTTTCACTCATGCGAGTGCCAGTAGGAAAGAGTGGAGGCAAGAAAACCTCCAGCCTTGCCCAGGACCATAGTCCAGCATAATATACAATAGTTTCAGATTTTACTAACATATCATCACCCCGAGCCAGGGTGAGCAGGTGGGAGGGTGTTTGGTTAGTTTCTCAAACACTAGGCAAATTGTTAGTATCGTTCAGTCAATTATCTCAAATGAAATTTTATCTGTCAAGCTAGAAAATTTCCACAACAAAATATCATGTGAGACTTATCCTCATAGATCATAAAAGAGATATAAAATATTATACTTAGTTAGGTTTCCAATATCAAATATCTTAGGGCACCAATCAAAATCATCTTTTGACCCATCCAAACAGTGTATCTCCAGTTTACCAACTCTTGTTTTTGCTCCTAGATGCTATCCCTAGTAAAGGATAAGATCCAAGCTACAACAACAAGAGTAGGTAAATGTGATTTGGTCATTCCAACCTCCCCTTCCCTATAAATTTATAGCAGAGAGGATGATGGCATATATGATTATTCAAGGAAACATGATCGTCCTTTGACCCATCCAAACAATGTATCTCCAGTTTACCAACTCTTGTTTTTGCTCCTGGATGCTATCCCTAGTAAAGGATAAGATCCAAGCTACAACAACAAGAGTAGGTAAATGTGATTCAATCATTCCAACCTCCCCTTCCCTGTAAATTTATAGCAGAGAGAATGATAGAGTTATATGATTATTCAAGGTTGGATATAAGCATTGTACTGACCCCGAATTTTGCATGTTTGCCACTTATAAGCCATAGTCTTAAGATATGACAGAAGGATATCAAAATATAGAAATCTTCAACAAATGGCACTTGAGTACTACAGCCAGTGTTTAATGTTTTAAAATAAGCCAATATTACCCATCCTATATGATTTCCACCATTATGAATAAATACCAATAAATGCATGCATCCAGATGCTAGAAAATATCTAGAGTATATATTCAAAATACTAGGTATCAAAACAGAATGCTAATATATTTTCCCTTATGTATGTCTATATAAACAAATATTCCATCATGCCTATTTAGTCTTAGTAACTTTTTAGAAATTACAGTTTCATCAAACTAATTTAATGTCCTGCATGCCGCTTGAGTTTGTTTTTAAGATTCGCTACTAATTAATATCTTCGCCACGGTCTCTGTTAGCTAAAGATTTAACCCTATTTTTCTAGAAATAGTAATCTACTTGGATCACCAATATAATCTAGACATTTAGTGACATTATTATCCCATACAAAATTAACTCTGTTTTACTATCAAAAAAGGTCCCATGCACTCACCAAGGGCCGAGCCCACTCACTCTGACCCAGAAGGCGTGGTAGAAGCATTCTGATCATCCAAAACCAGGCCCTCAGCCTTGAGGAAGTTCTCAAACCAAGTGGATTTTGGAGGGTGTCGCACATGAAATAAATAGAGCAAAAAGTTGACATTTCTATTAATTGCCTCAATCCTCTCCCTGGTGAAGGACTCACCATTCATGGAGATGATAGGGAGTCTTAGGACCGGCCTATTGTTTCGAATGAGATTATTAGAGTTTCGCGGCCTTGGGATAGTCCATTCGTTGTCAATGTCCGCTCTATATCACCTAAGATAGAGGCAATGAAGACCTCTTTACACAAAGCACCTGTATCCTCGCGATTTTTGGAGGATGTAACCGTCACAGCAAGAAACATGGTGGCCACATCCATGTTAGCTCTAGTTCTATCTGAATTTGTGAGAAAGTCTGGGCCCAAGATGTTCTCAACTGCATCAATCACTAAGGTATGGGGAAGTCACATGATGCGCTTGAGATGGTCTCTGGTAATAGCCCCTTCAAAAGCCATTTGCCTCTTCGAACTACATAATTTGATCGAGGTATCCATCACCTGTTATTTCTCAATTCTAGGACTATGTTGGATTACAGAGGTTTTTAATTTAACCCAAAGCTTAGTTTAATAGCCGAATGGGTTAATGATATGAAAGTTCTAAGTTTACTCATTCATTCTAAATACATGTGAGCCATAGCCCACTTTGGATGAATCTTATTGGTTAAGAAATAGTGCATATCCTTAAATGATGCGCCGTTTGTGGGAAAATCGTGTTGAGGAGCCGTGATTAATTTTGGTGGATGATCAAACAAGTACGCCTCACACCGAAGCCCTAACTTGTCATAATGGTCAGGATTTCTTGGGGATCATACATGCTTTGATGATCAGGCACTCCTATCAGAGGGTTTATTATTATATAATTGCTATGTTTAGATATGAGTGCCCCCACCTACTAAGTTAATAATTGCCCTCTATTCTATAAGATGAGAGACATATAAGCCTCTGAGCATAGTGTTTGTGACTGTATATTTAATTAATTCAAGTTTAAGGTAAAATGTTCTATAGGTATGTCTGTGTAAATTTTGAAAATGATAATGTTTAGTAATTATTATTATTGGTTTCAGGTTTTAAATATGAATTAATTTATATATGAATTAATATCTATATATATCTGTCTATATATATATATATATACATATATATATATATACATATATATATATATACATATATATATATATACATATATATATATATATATGTGTGTGTGTGTGTGTGTGTGTGTGTGTGTGTGTGTGTGTGTGTGTGTGTGTGTGTGTGTGTGTGTGTGTGTTTATATATAGTATACATGTATAGAAATATATGTTTCTAAGGTATATATATGTATTGATTTTGGTATGTTTGTTATATAAATATTATAATTGTTAGTTTCTGATAATTAATTAAATAAATTTCTATGAGAGTCAATATTGTATTTATATATCTATATATCTATAACTTTGTATATATATGTGTATATATACACAGATAAATATATATATATATATACATATATATATATAGATATCTATATATATATATAGATATATATATATATATATACATACATACATACAGATATCTATATATATATATGCTTATTTTAATCTTCCGGATGTAATTTACATTGTGTATGTTTTTTCTGATTATGGTTTAAATGTTTGTAGTCTTCTGTGTATGAGAAGGTTTTGATAAAAAGTATGTTAGTTAATTACTATGGAGCCTTAGAAGATTTCAATTAGAGGATTTTGAGGATAGGTAATTTCATTGTAGGACTTGGCTCCTACTAATTTTATGTATATGAGCCTCTTATATGAGCTGTCATGTGGTATGAAAACTGTTTATATTTTTTGTTTAGTTGTAAAATAATGTTTTAAGGGCTAATGTTAGGAGCTACATGAATTATTGTCTTACCATCAGCTCCCATATTAGTGAGGGAATCAGCTCTTTTGTTGCCTTCCCTATAGATATGATTAAACATGACCCTGTCAAATGTTTTAATGTTTGTTAATATCTTAGCTAGGGAGGCATTTAGCTTCCAATCAAGCATTGCCCCTTTTCTAAGGGCATTGATGATAATAGTCGAGTCTCCTTCAATGACGATCCTTTTAATATTGAGTATAATAACTAGATTTATTCCTACAGCAAGTGCTTGCATTTCTGCTACATTATTTGTACAATTACCATAGGGGAGGGCCATATAGGCCACCTCATCCCCATTTGAGTTATGAAGACTGCAGCCAAGACCCATTTGCCCCAGGTTACCTCTCGAGGTACCATCAAAGTTTAGTTTAAATCATCTGCCATTAGGAGGAAGCCACTTGCATTCCATACGTAACTTCCAGTTTGATGGGGGGCCTTTACCAATGAAGGGGAAATCTTTAGACCTTTCCATCTTAGTTTCATTTTTTCATCCCAGTAGGACATATTGACATCTTTCTGGTAATTTGAGGTTTGGTTATTTATTATTTCAACTATGGTGGCTTCAATTTTATTGATCAATTGATACCATTGCATTTTACTATCTTTGAAAATCCTCCTATTTCTTTCCTTCCAGATTTCCTAGATCATAATGGAGGGGGCTATGATCCATAAATTTTCAAACATGCAACCAATGTTTCGGATTGGGCAAGCGTGGAATAGATTTGAGATATTATTAGGAATAGGGGTATACCAAATCAGTTGATTTCTTAACCATCCCCAACAATTATGAGCATTTCTTTTGTAGTCCTTTATTTGTGTTAAAAAAGGTTATGTTAGACTTTGAAGTATTGATTTCTTGTCTAGAGATGCTAGTGTAGCTATTCAGGATTTTTTTAATTATTTTTGCTTCTTTAGAATTGCTCGATCCAAACAACAAGGTATCATCAACAAATTGTTGATGGGTGATAGGTTCCATGTTAGAGGTAATTTTAATACCGGTTAGTTGTTCCGCTTCTCTGGCCCAATTAAACATTCTACCCAGTGATTCTGCCATTATAATGAAAAGAAAGGGGGAGAGGGGGTCCCCTTGTCAAAGACCTCTAGTAATTTCAAAAAAGCCTTCTTAGGTTCCATTGACTAGGATTGAAACCCTCGGTGTAGCAATACATTCAAAGACCAAAGTAATCCATTGCTTGTTAAACCCAAAGGATTCCAGACATTTGCAAAGAAAGTGCCAATCTACTTTATCATATGCTTTTTTAATATCCAATTTGATCATCATACTTGGTGCTTTATTTTTTTGTACTGAATGGATAGATTCCTGAGAAATGATTATACCATCATAAATGGATCTATTAGGCACAAAACCTGTTTGTTCCTCACTGATAATCATGGGGAGAAGGGTGAGTAGTCTGTTTGCCATTGTTTTTGTGAGTAATTTATAAAGGGTGTTACATAAGGCTATTGGACGATTATCCTCAAAACTATCCAGTATCTCCTTCTTTGGGATTAAAGCTATGAATGTATTGTTTAGTTCTTTGAGAATTTTCCTTGAGTTTCTCATCCCTTCTAAGGCCTCAGTGATTTCCTTGCCCATTAAGCTCCAGCATTTTTGAAAAAAGTGTGCTAGGAACCCGTCAGGACCAAGGGCCTTATCTAGACCCATTTGGAATAAAGCTAATTCTACTTCTTCCAAAGTTAGTTTTTTATTAGGCATTAGGTTGTGTTCATTAGTTACTAATTTCGGGATGTTTTTTAAAAAGTCACTCTCCTTAGTCCATTTGGAGCCCTCACTGTTGTGAAGGATAGTC
Source organism: Cryptomeria japonica (assembly GCF_030272615.1). Taxonomy (NCBI): domain Eukaryota; kingdom Viridiplantae; phylum Streptophyta; class Pinopsida; order Cupressales; family Cupressaceae; genus Cryptomeria; species Cryptomeria japonica. The sequence continues at coordinate 371,208,765 of NC_081411.1, forward strand.
TCAAAATACTCAATAGCTACCTTGGCTATTAACTCAGGATTTTCACTGAAGTCCCCTGATACCAATTTAATCTTGTTGATTCTATTTAAAGTTTTGTGTTGTTTTGTGCTATTATGAAAGAATCTTGTGTTTCTATCGCCAGCCTCAAGCCAATGATCCCTAGATTTCTGTTTCCAATAAATTTCTTCACGAGCTAAGATTTATTCATACCGAGCCAAATTGATTTTTTCCTTTTGATATAGAATGTTATTCATCCCATACCTGATCACATCCTCATTAATAATCTCCATCTCTTTCTCAATTTCTATTTTTTGTGTGAAGATATTGCCAAAGTGTTCTTTATTCCAAATTGTTAATTGTTGCTTAATCTTTTTAAGTTTGGTCACTACTTTGAAAGCCTTGGAACCTATGACTTTAATTTCATTCCACCACTTTTCAATAAGTTGTAATAAATTTTCATCTCTGAGCCACATCTTTTCAAAGCGAAAGGGAGTTTTTGTTGGTTTTATTTCTTCTGATATAACTAATTGGACCAGAAAATGGTTCGATCCTGAGAATGGGAGGACCGAGGATTCAAAGGACTATGTTAGATTTCCACAAAGGAAGAATCTATCAAGTTTTTCTGCAATGTTGCAAAAGCTTTGTCTTCTATTATTCCATGTGAAGGCTTCATTTCTAGCTTTTAATTCCAACAAGTTACAATTGTGAGTCCTCGGTTATGTTAGGTTTGCATAACTCTCTAGCTAGCAATATTTTTTGTAATGCTAGTTCTTCCTCATCAGCTATCTCATTAGTAAATAGTTCAATGAGGTCTTCTGTGACTGAATTACCCACATGCTCAATAATGCACTTATCTTCTAATTATCTTCTAGCATCCACATCCACTTCCTTAATACTGCTATTTATGTTGTGATTTTTTTCCTTTTTTGTTCTTTCTTTTTTTTATTTTTTCCTTTGCCTTTTTTGTTCTTGTTCTTTTTCTTTGTTTTAGACCATTAACCCTATCTACCGTATTTGGAGCAAGGTTGCTTAGTGCTACATCCTTCTCCATCAGAATCTCATTATGAACTGATAAAGCCTCCTAGTTAATAGGATTGGTCTTAGATTTTAGGGGGCTATTACCCATACCTTCATTGCTTAATTTTGTGGATGCCATGTCAGCTAATGGTATAGTATTTTGAAAAACACTCAGTTTATTCACAATATCTATCCTTCATTGTTCCTTTACTATTTCATTAGGTGTGATTTCACTGTTAATGTTTTCTCTTTCACCTTCTACTTTTTTATGAATGTTTTTTGATTCCTTAGCCCAGAGATTTTGTTTGTTAAACATGAAACCGCCCATAGGGTTGAATTTTGTGTTTAACTCCACATCTTTATGGCATATTTGCTTTGTCTTCTGAAAAGGGGGGGTTCTAGTCCTAGGAATGAAGCCTTCCATGAGCATCTTTGGTTTAATTTTATATATTGAGTGGTTTGTGATAACTTTAATGGGTTCAAATGTTGATTTTCCTATCTCGACATTAGCTAGAATTATAATATCAGAGGATTCCAAATAATTATCCTCCAGACCCTCAAATCCTCCTAAAAAATCCCCTAATTTTTTAAGAACATGGCTATGGATTAATTCTACTGGCATATGAGAAAATCAAAACCACTTTGGAACCCTAAGTTTCTCAAAGTCTACGGGGGAGAAATTGGGTTTCCAATTAAAAAATTTGAAGCAATAACCATTAAATAATCTATGATTATTTTTAAGTAAATTGTTTTTGAGATCCACAGTATTTCATTTGATAAATAAAAAATCATTATCTAGGCTTGAGATACTTATCTGATTTCCCATGATGGACTTCAACCATTACAGGACCTCAAAGGAAGAAGCTCCAAAACCAAACCATTTGCCGAAGAGCCCTCGAGCATTGTAACATTCCCATAATTCATCAGTATATTTGTCACTTATTATCATAATGTTATGTGTGTTGAAGCATGATGGCTTTTGGATGTTTATAGGACATTTCTTAGGTTAAAAACCCTCCCTTCTTCTCGTGGAAGAATTTGAAACTATTGAGTAGGCTTTTCTTAACCCTAGTGCGGTTGCCTGGGAGAGAGGAGATCTAGAAGACCTTCTTTTGTTAGGGTACCCATAATTCAATATAACCCATGAGTTATTGTGGAAAGCCTCCTTCATCTGATAGGAAGTATTTGTTTGAATATTACAGGGAAACCTTGCCACCCGCAGAGTTTGCTTCCTGACTATCTTTGTCGAAGAAGAGGAGGGACCATTTGTTTTTTCTAGGTCAAGGAGTAAACCATTCGGAGCCCCCAAAGCCATTTTGCTAATTTCATTGAGCTTTAAGGTTGTTGCATTTGCCCCTGTAGCATATGAATTCAGGACATCAAAATTGTTCGTGGTGCTTATAGCATTTTTATAGACCTCTAGAGGAGAAAAACTAGTCTTCCATTTCCCAAGAAACCTCCCCTGCCCTCGGGGATGTTTCGAAGGTTTTGCAGAAGAGATTCTGCTTTTCGCATACATTTCGCATATCCAAACTGTTTTATTTAATTTTATTAAATGACTAGAGTTTTAATTTATACTACTTTTTATGTTGGCTCTTTATGTTGGATATATATATATAGATATATATATATATATATATATATATAGATATATATATATATATATATATATATATATATATATAGATATATATATATATATATATATATATATATATATATATATATATATATATATATATATATATATATTCATTAAATTATTTTTGTTAGCATGCTTACATTTCACCCTATCTCTCAAAGTTATATTATTGAACAGATATTTTGTTCACTAAAGAGCTATTTTATAGCTAGTATATTTACTTTAAAGTAATTTAATTAAGTTTCATTAAATAACTTATCTAGACTAATTTAAATTACTTTAACTTAAATATATTAAATTAAACAAGTACCACATAGTGGCCAGTACTTGCCTTAATAATTTTTAGTTTAATAATAATATTTGTTATAATTATTAGAAATATTTATTTATTGTAACTAGTATGTTATTTTCTTAAATTTGTTTTGTTTTATTTTATTGTTTGAAATTTAGTGAAATATTGGTAAGGAAAAAGTTTTAATTTGAGTTTTAACAAAATTTGTATTTATTTAATGTAACTAATACTCATTTGAGGTGATGCGTTATTAATTTGTATACAAAATAGTGAACATAAGAATTATGAAATTAAAATATATAACTGTAAATATGTCAATTAAATTTCAATTAGATGCATTTATTAACAATATTTATTAATTATAACTAGAATTTGAAATTTAGTGAATTATTTGGGAGGCAAAAGTTTAAATAATTTAGTTATTGAAGTACTTTGTACTAATTATTGAAACTTCAATACATGGTTATTCGGAGGGTGTCAATTTAATCAGTTGTTAGAAGAGCATGACAAAATTATTTAGGCATGAAATTTGAAGGCAACTATTTGGTTCAGGTTCTTGGTTTTGGAAACAACTTTTATGATCAAATATTATTCATATTTGTAGCATTACCCTTCATTGCATAAATATGTAAAAATATATCACTTATTCTTTAAAAAAAAATTTAAAAATATACCTTTTCGAAGACATTTCATTTCAAGAGTAAATTAAATCATAATTATTATTAAAACTATACTAAAAAAAAGGCAAGTACTAGCCATGTGGCACTTGTTTTTTATAATTATCGGTTTCTTATTTAATGAAGATTTTATAACTTTATTTTATTACAAATGGAGAATATCTAAAACATAGAGAGATATTATAGTTTTCATTATTATTTTTTATGTCAGTTTTTTAATATTTTTTTGTGAACATGTTTACATTTATTTCTTATAGTTTTAATTTTTATTATTTTTATATGGGTTTTTGAATATATTTTTGTTTGTTAACACGTTCACATTTCACCCCTTTCCACCTTCACGTAATGTTGAAGAGTTATTTTATAACTAGTATATTTAATTTTGATCCTTATATATTTTTTTGTTAAATAGTATATTGAAGAGTTATATTGTTCACTTAAGACCTATTTTATATGTAGTATATTTACTTTAAAGTTGTTTTATTTAATTTTATTATATTACTAGAGTTTTAATTTATACTACTTTTTATGTTGGATCTTTATATATATATATATATATATATATATATATATATATATATATATATATATATATATATATATATATATATATATATATATATATATATATATATATATATATATATTCATTAAATAATTTTTGTTAGCATGCTCACATTTCACCCTACCTCTCAAAGTTATATTATTGAAGAGATATTTTGTTGACTAAAGAGCTATTTTATAGCTAGTATATTTACTTTAAAGTAATTTAATTAAGTTTCATTAAATAACTTATCTAGACTAATTTAAATTACTTTAACTTAAATATATTAAATTAAACAAGTGCCACATAGTGGCGAGTACTTGCCTTAATAATTTTTAGTTTAATAATAATATTTGTTATAATTATTAGAAATATTTATTTATTGTAACTAGTATGTTATTTTCTTAAATTTGTTTTGTTTTATTTTATTGTTTGAAATTTAGTGAAATATTGGTAAGGAAAAAGTTTTAATTTGAGTTTTAACAAAATTTGTATTTATTTAATGTAACTAATACTCATTTGAGGTGATGCGTTATTAATTTGTATACAAAATAGTGAGCATAAGAATTATGTAATTAAAATATATAGCTGTAAATATGTCAATTAAATCTCAATTAGATGCATTTATTAACAATATTTATTAATTATAACTAGAATTTGAAATTTAGTGAATTATTTGGGAGGCAAAAGTTTAAATAATTTAGTTATTGAAGTACTTTGTACTAATTATTGAAACTTCAATACATGGTTATTTGGAGGGTGTCAATTTAATCAGCTGTTAGAAGAGCATGACAAAATTCTTTAGGGATGAAATTTGAAGGCAATTGTTTGGCTCAGGTTTGTACATAAGAGTGGAGCCTTTTGCTGTGAGGAACTCTTGGTTTTGGAAGCAACTTTTATGATCAAATGTTATTCATATTTGTAGCATTACCCTTCATTGCATTGCAAAATGATTGTGCAATGTAGAGTCTTAAAGAGTAAATGTCAAATTCTTCTTCTAATAAATAGCATATTCGCATAGAAAATGCTTTCACCATAATCGGTTGTTGATAATGTTTTCTTTTGTATACCATGAATTGTGATTTGATTGAGTTAGGAAGCAAGCTAAATGTCAAATTGATGGAAAAAAGGATTTTAGCACTTCCCTTATCTATCATTTTATTTCTGAAAATGAAGGAAAGCATAAAGCAATGTAGTGATGTGTATCTGCTAGGAAATGAAAATTTAAGGTAATGACAGTTGAATGTCAAATTGACGCCCTCTTTCACATATAGCACATGTTGAGTATATGTACAAGAACATGAATGGGAAGATAAACCATCAATTATTAAAGTATTGAACAGCTTAAGTCACATACATAAATCTTTGATTTATAAGCTTAAAAGTGTTACTCAAAATTGATTAGCATTCTCTAAGCTTAATTTGTTGCTTAATGTGTGGGATTTTAAAAGTATCCAAACCTTTGCTGAACTCTTATAATCTGTTCATCCTTCTAGTTATTTTTTACCATGGAGATTCCCATTCTTAACCTCTTGGGTCCTTGAACTCTTAAGATTTATACTCATAAATGATTCTTACCTCGATATATCTCTATATATATTCTAAATACATAGGAATTTACAATGTTTCTTTTTGCTTCACATTCATCCCACAACTTAGTATTTTGCTAACTACATGTTGCATTGTCTCTATGCTTTCCATATGACTAAAGGTTTACAAATAGGTGTGTTTATGGCACCAATAAGTTTGTCTAAATTAATTGTAGGTTAGGTTTATTCAGGATGTTTATTGCATATTATTTGTGAATTCAATTATATAATTTATTTTGCATCATCAAGATGATAAAGAGAAATTATAGGAGAAAACTAATTGTTTGCAAACCAAAACTAGATAAACAGTCATAGAAGGATGAGGTCTGCAAAAGATTCAAGATTTAAAACCTAAAACCAAGAAAAAAATGAATTAAATAATCAACAAATAAAATTCACAATTATTTAAACACAAAAAATATTTTTATATGTATACACTGTCATCGTTGACGAAGATACATTTTCTGTGACATTAATTTGCAAAAGGGTGTTGAGTGGTAAAACACCTGGGTTCACCATGCCCACAGGGAAGGTCATAAGTTTGAGTTCCAGTTGGGCCATGCTTTTTAGCATTTGGTAGACTAGTTTACCTTAGAGCCGCCCGTAAATTGACTAACAGGAAAAATATGCGAAGTTAGAGAAATCGGCTTAGTAAATCAGGGCGACAAGTTCTACAAACCCTAAACAATGTTTAGATAAATAGTAGAAGAAAGTATTAGGAGAAAATTAATAAATTTGAAAATGCTACTATAAGGCTTACATTTTGTATTCCCTGCAGAGATCGATGAAGCTTTCTGAATGAAATACGATTTCACAAAGCAATTTAAATAGAAAAATAAAACTCTGATTATGAGGCAAACAGATTATGCATGCAATCAGAAAAATGAAACGTTGATAGTCAAGGGAAAAGATTATGCATGGCAGACACTACGAAGAAACTTAAGGTGAGATTAAATACTCATATCTTCAATGGAGTGTCCTTCCCAAAAACCCAGATATAAGAGCCAAAAGAATATTAGCCAATCATTTACAAGTAAAATATTTTTTGTAAATTATAAAGTTAAAAAACCTGCATCTATATTATATATAAAATTAAAAAAAATTAAAGAAGAAAATATTTTGTTTTCATTAGTTTAAATAATTTTATTTAATAACCATTTAAACATGACAAATGAATTTTCATTACAATGGTATTGCCTAACGACAAGTACTAAAAACATTTATGAAATTAATTATCATTTGTTGAGTGATGATTGTGTCTTCTTCTTGGTGGTAATGATTGAATTTTAGGATATATGATTGTTTCTCTTTATTTCAACATATCTAACATTACCTTGTTATTATTCAATTGGTTAAGATGCATGATTTTGTTTTCAAATTATAGAAATTATTTTTCTTCAATCTAATTCGCTCAAATAATTTGCATCTTTGTACATGAATTTTTTTATAGGCAAACTTTTAGGTCATTAAAATAATAATTAGTATGTTTTAATTTTCTTTCAAATTATTTAAAATCTATATCTAAATCTTTCCTCATGCAATTTAGTAATATAAAAATATATCTTCGATAAAAATATTAATATATATTTTCTATATAATATATAATTAAATTAAATATTAGATAAAAAAGGAATAAATAATTTTAATATTATAGAATATTATTAATATATTTAAGCCTATATATATACAATAATATAATTAGAATTATTATATTAGGATTAAATACATTTTCAATATTAAAATAAAATCAAAATTAAATATGTTAATTATATATAATCAATGAATAATTAAATTATATATAGTACTTTTTTTTCAATTGTGAAAAGGCGAAAAAGTTGGCTCTTCAACCATGGACGAATACGAACAGTCCTTGGAAGCAAGTCAGCTCTTTGGTCGGGGGCTCCCAGGCATACCGAGAGGCTCCTGCATTCAATTCATCTCGTGTCTCCGTTAATGGAGAAGAATAAGGTTGGGGTCAGCAATAAATTCAACCAAAACATTGCAGAAGGAAAGAAAAACAACCAGGGCAATGCCGAAGGGAACAAATCATTCTACTAGGCAGTTGAAGGGCACTGCACCATCTTCCTAGAGAATGCAAGGTTTGAGTCGGAGGTCTTCCAAGATGCAGCAGCAAGCCAGGCCCGCGAAGAAGGTGAGGCTGCCTCGGCACCTAAAGTTGTCATTAAACCTAATTCTTCCATGGTAGAATGTATTTCTAAGGAAATTTCTAGACTTAGGGATTCTGCGATTTTTTTAGCAGCCCTTGATGTAGATAGAATGTTGTCTAGGCAGTATTTGAATAGATGGTTTCAAGATGTTTGGTTTTCAAAGCTTGGCATTCATTTTTCATTCTGTAGAATGTTACAAAAGGACTATTTCCTTTTTTTTTTAATGATAAAGAAACACAGAAGAAAGTGCTAGAAAAATAATTCTGGAATGTTGGAAACTCTTGTTTTAGGGTTGTTCCTTGGAATCCTGTTGCATGTAATGAGGAAGTCATGGCACTATCTAGCCCTAAATGGGTTATTATAAAAAACATGCCACCTTTCTATGGAATTGTATCTCAAAAATTATCGAACCCCTAGGTAAAGTGATTAAAATCGACTCTTTTGCTGCCCTATTACCCATATGGATGCGAGAGTGCTTATTGCCCTCAATCCTGGCTCGACTCTTCCCTTTGTAATTGATATATGCATTGAAAACCAGTTATTTTCATGTCCCTTAGAGTATTTGGGAGGAATTAATGCTTGTCATAAGTGCAGAAGAAGTGGACATTTTCTCAAAAACTATCCTTTGTTAGCGAGGAATAGTGCCGCTCATTCCAAGAATACCTCTGCTCGACATTCTAGATGCTCTACCTCTGAAGCCCCCTCGAACCCTAAATAGACTGACCCTACTCCCCCCCCATTGCACACTGAATCTCCTCCTTCCATCCCCTCCCTCCACTCTCAATCTAACCATACCAATCTGTCACCCCCACCTTCCACTAATCCCCCACCTTCAAGGCTACTCTAACCCACCCAGTGCTCCTCCATCGATTGTTGAGTGTTTGGCTAAATATCAGAAGGCCATAAAGAGGCCAACTTGGCCACCAGTATCCCTAGATCACAGGAACCTGAAGTGGTTGGATTCCTTACTAATGTTGGTGGACCCAGGACCGAAAATCCACAGCAAATTATCCTTGAAAAGTTAAAAATTGCTATAAAACATAGAAAACAACTCAAAGTGTCTTTAAGTAATCAGAAAAAGGAAATTGAGGCCAGTACCATGCCCTTCCTCCATGAGTTGATCGAAGGGGATGATGGTGGTCTTCAAGATACTACC
>NC_081411.1:371218349-371260215 GCF_030272615.1 Cryptomeria japonica
ACAGGTGTGCCAAAAAATATTGGCCTCATATAATATCTGTTTCTCATCAGCTTGGTTATTTAAGAACTACCAATTTAACCATGTCCAAAAGTAGATTAGGGAATTCTTATGGTTAGATGGCAAGGGTACTAAGAAACAACATGCAGTCAAGTAGGAGTGGTGCACTATGAATAACTATTTGGTGGGATGGGGTTGAAAGACCTAAAGCTACAAGGCATTGCTCTTGCTTCCAAGTAGATCCTTAATGCCATGGAAGGTAATGATCCATGGAAAGTTCTTATAATGAATAATACTATATGCTCAATTCCTAAGAAAGCTAAGAAATAGAAGGACCTCCCACTACTTGATAGTCTTATGGGGCAGTTTGAGGTAGCTCCAGATGGGTCTAATATCTTCAAGTCCTTATGGAAGGCCTGGGAACATGTGAGACACTTGGTGAATATTAAAGTTGATGGCACTAAATAGGGGAATGTTGCTGATGACAGATCAATATGGTGGAATTTATTTCATAATGGGAAACCGTTGGCCACTCTCCAAGGCTATTTAGCATTGAAATGACATAATAAGGGTATTAAACACTTTGAATAGTTGTTTACAAATAACCAACTCAGATCATGGGAGGAGCTACAACTCACCTTTTCTATCCTGGAATCCCAGAGCAAGACGTATAACATACTTAGAATGGCATTTATCCTCTACTCTCCCCCCCCTCCCACCCCCCTCTCCCTCGCCCCCCCATGACTGCACTTTGTTGGACTGATGGCACACCTCTCCCTTCCCTAAAAGCCAAATGCATATATTCTACACTCACTGAGCTCGATACCATTTTTCTATACCTTACAAATGTTGGGACCTAAACTGGGAACCAAAGACCTAGAAAGATTATCTGAGTAGGTTTTGGATGGCCCGTAATGAACCAAAAAAACAATTCTTTGGCTAGTGCCTACTGCTAAATAAACTCCCCATAAAAAATAATTAAGGTGCTTTATTAAGTTGTAGCATATGCAGAGTACCTGAATCTATGAAACATATCTTCTTTGAATGCCATTTTGCTAAAGAAATATGGAGACTATTTGGTTTTAACTAAGAATCTATTTCTCTTGATTACATAGATTTTATTATAGGCTATATCAAGGGCTGTAGTAAAATTGCAAATATCTTTTGGTCTTGTTTTTCTTTGGAAGTTCTTTGGCTCATATGGAAGTATCACAATGATGACATCTTTAATAGCAATACTAGGCACCACACCGAGTCTCTTAGGAGAGTCATTTCTCATTCTATTTCCATGCAGGTCACTGTTGTGCTTAAACTCGACTCAGACAAGTTTGACAAGTGGATCAAGAAGGGGGCCACTATGGTGTACATCCATGAACTATCACATGATTCACTTGGGAGAGGGATGAACCAGGAAAAGCAGGTTTTGAATAAGCTTTGATGGCCTTCATGAGGCAATTGGAACATAGACAGATGCATATGGAGATCATTCAGGAGGAGGTTGACCTGATCAGTGAGTGCGCATCCCATCCTCATAAGAAAGATATACTTGATGGTCAGGTGGAAATGTGGCAGGAAGGAAGTATGGGCTAGGTGGCATGGCTCCCCCCACTAGGGAACAACAACTCACCAGATGCTAAAATCTTAATTCCCTAGTTGATGTTTAGTATGTTTTAATGTTAATTTTGTCTACAAGTATGTATATCAATTGTAATCATTCCTGATATAGTGGAGTGCTCGTTAACTATGTATTTTGTATATGCACCTTCTACTGGTGCCCCAGCTACTGCTGAACTCAGTCATTTTGCTGATGCTATGTTATGCTTTTTTGATATCTAATCCAAAAAAAATTATATATAATAATATATTAGTAAAGTAAAATATATTAAATTATTAAAATATTAAAAAAAAATAGAGATTAAGGTTTTAATAAATAATTTAATATTATGCATATTATTAAACTAATTAATTATAATCTAAATTATATTTATAATATAAATAAAATACAATATTATATGATGACAAGTTTTCAATTAATCAGCAAAAAAGCGAACTATTGCGATAAGCAGAAACATCTCTGCAAAACCCTTGAATCATCCCTGGAGACTGGGGAGGATTTTTGGGACATGGCAAAGTAGATTTAATCCACAGGGGGTCCATAAAAATGTTGTGGGAACCTCAAATAGATTTGAAGCCCTGAATGTCTCTCAATCATACTCCACAAGAGCAAATTTAACTAATCTATAGCTTAATGAGATATGCAAAAGGGTTGTTGGGGTCCCAAAGGGTTCTCCCCTCAGCCTGAGAAACACAGATGATCCTCCCTTGACTTTGGCAAAACCGGTTTTGGAGACAAACTCAGTGGCATCCTAAGGCACCTTTAATAAAACAGGCAATTCCTTTAACAGTGCAGAAAGGGGAAGTTCAGCCCATCTTGAAGGTCTCTCGGGATAAATTGCACCCTAAAAATGAAAGGATTTCTTATTTACCATTCTCCCACGTGGAGAGTTTATCATGAGCTCAAAATGATGTTGCTTCTAGGGCTAACAGAATAAAATTAGGGTTAAGAAGACTATCCACGACAAGCTCAAAGTCATACACCCAAACCAGGTGTAGGGAGGATGTCAACCCTAAACAGTGCCCTAAAATCACTCAGAAGCCGCCAAGCTTTAGCATGGATAACATAATGATAATTAGCGGAAAACACACAAACAAATTATGGGAACGTTACAATGAACTCGAGCTCTTTGGCAAATGGTTTGGATTTGGAGCGTCAACCTCTGATGTCCTCCATTGGTTGAAGTCTGCCATGAATAATGAGATAAGTATTACCTATCTGGAAAATGATTTTTTGTTTATCAAATGAAATTCATGTGAACTTAAAAGTCATTTACTTAGGAACAATCACGGATTCTTTAAAGGTTATTGTTTCAAATTTTTTAATTGGAAACCTAACTTCTTGCCCAAAGATTTTGATAAACTTAGGGTGCCAAAATGGATTCGACTCCCTAAAATGCCAGTTGAACTAATGCACAATCATACCCTAAAAAAATTAGGGGATTTTTTAGGAGGTTTCGAGGGTTTGGAAGAAAAATACATGAAATCCTCTGACATTAAAATATTAGCTAGCGTTGAGATAGACAAACTAAAATTCGAACCCATCAAAATCATTACAAACTATTCGATTTACTAGATTCATCCAGAGATCCTTATGGGGGATAGCGCATCCATGGATGCTACCTCCCCTATTCAGAATACTGAGAAATATAGTACTAAGACTAAAAAATTTTCTGGAACAGATAAGGATATAAACATAAAATTCAACCCAAAAGGCGGTTTTATGTTCAAAAAACAGAATCCCAGAGATAAGGTACTAGTAAACACTCAAAAAATGACAAAAAATGAAAAAGATAAAGCAAAGATTGAAAACACACCCAAAGAACCAGTGAGTGAACAGATCAATGATTCAAAGGAATAGAACATAAATTTTGGAGTCAAACTAAGCCCCCTAAGGTATGAAGCTAACATTGACAACTAGGAGGAAACAACCAAAGACATCAAAAACAAAGAAGATAACAAGGTGGAACCAGAAAACCACCCCATACCACACGCAACAGAGAAGGCACGATGCTCTAAAAAAAAGAAAAAGAACAAGAACAAAAAAGGAAAAAAAAACCAAAAAAAGGGAAAAATAAAGAGAAAAAGAACTCCAACAATAACAACAGTGAACAGGATATGGAAAGATAAGAAAGGATGGAAAGAGAAAATAAATGTATCCTTTTGAGTATGTTGGTAATGAAGTTACAAATGACCTCATTGAACTTTTCATTAATGAAATAGCAGATGAGGAGGAACTGGCATTACAAAAAATATTGTTAGCAAGAAAATTATGCAAACTTAATGTAACCGAGGAAGAAGTACAAATCCATAAATATGATGTGGTAACAGATAAATTGGACAACCTGGGGATATCTAAAACCATAAAAACTTGCTTACCCCCTGATTATGCTTCTGAACTAAAAAAGAGAGGGAGAAAATCAATTGCTGAATTATTAACCAAAGAAGGATGCACTGCTAGCCAGATTAAAATCACTAACCTTTTTGAGGTAGGGAAGGGGAAGGACCTTCCCATGGCATTATGAAACTCATTACTTGGAATGTTAGGGGCCTAAATGCCCCTAACAAGCAACGTATCTTTAAACATTGCATTGCTAAATTCAATCCAGAGGTATTCCTAATACAGGAAACTAAATTAAATAACATCGAATTGACAAATCTCAACAAAAAATTAGGCATCAGAGAATTAGAAGGACAAACTGCTTGTGGGGCCTCAGGTGGATTGGCCATCATATGGGATCCTAGGCTAATATCCTTTATACTAATAAGCAAAAGCCCAAACTAGATGTGCGGGTGGGCTATAAGCATCAAAATCAAATTAAAATTTATTATAATTAATGTTTATGGACCTATCCAAACACAAGCAAAAAGACAAGTGTGGAATGAAATAGAGAGTTTCCTATTATGTGACACAAATCAAACACAATGCAATCTTAGATCCTAAGGAAAAATGGGGAGGTAATAAAAAAATCACCCAAACAAGTCAAGAGTTCAAAGATTGGACACATAAGTGTAACTTGATGGAATTCAAGATGAAAAATGATGCCTTTACTTGGAATAATCAGAGACAAGGTTTCTGCAACATTGCAGAAAAACTTGACAAATTCTTCCATTGTGGGAATCGCACATAGTCTTATGAATCCTCAGTCCTCCCATTCTCTGGATCAGACCATTTCTTGGTCCATTTGATCATATCAAAAGAACTAAAGCCAACAAAAACCCCCTTTCGATTTTAAAAAATGTAGCTTAGGGATGAAAATCTAATACAACTAATAGAAAAATGGTGGAAGGAAACAAAAGTTATAGGTTCCAAAACTTTCAAAGTGTCACTAAACTAAAAAAGATAAAGCAACATTTAACAATATGGAAAAAAATGCACTTTGAAAATATCTTTACACAAAAAAAGAGAAATTAAGATAGAAATGGAAAGAAATAATGAAGAGATAATCAGGCTTGGGATGGATAACTTACTTTACCAAAAGGAAAAAACCATTATGGCCCAATATGAAGAAATCCTCACTAGAGAAGAAATATATTGGAAAAAAAAATCCAGGGAACATTGGTTGGATGTTGGGGATAGAAATACAAGCTTCTTCCACAACAACACTAAACAACGAAGAGCTATAAATAGAATAAACAAAATGAAATTAAACTCAGGAGCTCTCAGTGATGACCCTAAGATTATAGCTAGGGAAGCAGTAGAGTATTTTGAAAATATCCTTAATAATAAAGATGGCTCTAGGTGGAAAACTGAGAGTGAACTCTTAAAATTTATTCCCAAATTAATCTCTAAAGAACACAACTTGATGCTTAATAAAAAACTATCTATGGAAGAAGTGGAAACAACTTTATTCCAAATGGGACCGGATAAGGCTTGTGGCCCTGATGATTTCCCAGCACACTTTTTTCAAAAATGTTGGAGCTTCATGGGACAGGAAATTATAGAAGTTCTTGAGGGGATGAGAAAGTCAGGGAAGATCCTAAGAGAACTAAATAACACATTCATAGCTTTAATCCCAAAAAGGAAATAGTGGACTATTTTGAGGATCTCTGACCAATAGCACTGTGCAATACCCTTTAGAAATTACTCACAAAAACAATTGCAAATAGACTTCACAAACTTCTCCCCATAATCATTAGTGAGGAACAAACTGGTTTTGTGCTAGGCAGATCTATTTATGATGGCATAATCATTGCTCAAGAAGCAATCCACTCAGTACAAAAAAACAAGGTGTTGAGCATGATGATAAAACTGGATATTAAAAAGGCATATGATAAAGTAGATTGGCACTTTCTATGCAAATGTCTTGAATCATTCGGGTTCAATAAGCAATGGATAAACCTGGTCTATGAATGCATTGCAACACCTAGAGTATCAATCTTAGTCAACGGGGCCTCAGAAGGTTTTGTTGAAATCTCAAGAGGTCTCGGATAGGGGGATCCCCTCTCCCCCTTTCTTTTTATCATCATGGCTGATTCATTGGGAAGGATGATCAATAGAGAGAGAGAAACACAACAACTGAAGGGTATTAAAATCACTTCTAACATGGAACCAATTACCCATCAACAATTTGTTGATGACACCATGTTGTTTGGATTAAGCAACACAATAGAAGCAAAAACACTTTAAAGAATCTTAGACAACTATTCTATGATTTTTGGATAGGAAATCAACACTTTAAAATCCAACGTTATCTTTTTTAACACAAATAAAGAACTCCAAAGGAAAATCTTAAACATTCTTAAATACAAAATAGAAAAATTACCATGTAAATACTTAGGACTTCCCTTAGACAAAGGGTTCAAATCATCCAATTTGTGGGACCAGGTGGTATCCAAAATTACAAAAAGGATCTCCTCTTGGAAGGGGAAATGTTTATCCTCTTCCGGCAAGGCCACCATGATTAAGTCGGTTCTCTCAGCAATGCCAATTTTCTAACTCTCATGCATGGATCTTCCTTCAACTAAGAGTAAGGAAATCACAAAACATATTAGGACATTTTTCTGGCAGGGCTCTGATGACAAATTAAGACTCCCATTGATAGCATGGGATAAGATATGCTTGCCTAAAGATCTGGGGGGTTTGGGTATCAAAGACCTAAAATTCCAAAGCAAGGCCCTGGGAGAAAAGCTTGTCTGGAGAATGTTTAATAACCCTAAATTCAAATGGGCGTTAATCCTTTATAACAAATACCTACATAACAAGGACCCCACAAGCATCTTTAGCACAGCCCACTACATAAAGGTTCCAAAATTTGGAACTTTATGCTTGAATGTAGAGATATCATAACGAACAAGCTAACATGGAATGTTGGAAATGGGGTGAATGCCCTATTCTAGAGGGACTCATGGGGGGGTCAATCCCCCATCAACAAACTTCATGACTTCAACAAAATAATACCCATCCTTGAAGAACAATGGGGTGTGAAAGTAAAAGACTATGCGGAAGAATTCTGCATTGGGGGCCTCAAACAATGGAGATGGAAATCAATGGATAATTTAAACCTACCATACCAGGAGAGAGACCTCTTAGCATGGATCCTAGCCTCAAGAAGCCCTGCTTTAAATTCTGAAGATGATAAACTGATGTGGGTTGGGTCCAAGAAGGGGAAGTATGAAACTAAGGATATAAACACCTGTTAATCAAGAAAAATAACCTGAGCTCCAACCTACCCCTAACACTTTGTTGGGATAAAAGGTGCCTACCAAAAGTTGGCCTGTTTGCATGGCTGGCAATTCAAAATAGGCTTCTCACCAATGAAACCTTCAAAAACCTTGGATACGAAGGCCCTAGCAAATGCCCATTATGTGAAATGGAGGAAGAAAAAACTAATCATTTACTGTTAACCTATGATTATGCACACAATTGTTGGGGATGGTTGAAAAACAACTGAACTGGTATACCTCTATTCCTAACTCTATCTCTATTCCTAACTCTATCTCTGACCTATTCCATGCATGGCCCATTTGGAATATTGGGTGTATGTATGAGAATTTTTGGATTATTGCCCCCTCCATTATGATCTGGGAAATCTGTAAGGAGAGAAATAGGAGGATTTTCAAAGATAGTAAAATGCACTGGGCCCAATTAACCAATAAAATTGAAGCAACCATAGTTGAAATGGTAAACAACCAGACCTCTAACAATCAGAGGGATGTCAATATGTCCTATTGGTATGAAAAGATGAGACTAAGGTGGAAGGGTCCAAATATTCCACCCTTCATAGGAAAAGGTCCTCCATCCAACAACATAACACATGCTGAATGTAAGTGGCTCCCCCCCAAAGATGGATGGATCAAGCTTAACTTTGATGGGGCTTCTAGGGGCATCCCGGGGCAAGGTGGACTTGGTTGCAACCTTCACAATTCAAATGGGGATTAAATGGCCTATATGGCCTTTCCCTTGGGCAAATGTACAAACAATGAAGTTGAGATGAAAGCATTACCTACAGGTATAAACCTATGCATTATACCAAATATAAAGAGGATTTGTATTGAAGGGGACTCAGCTATAATCATCAATGCTCTTAGAAAAGGGACAATGCCTGATTGGAAGCTAAATGCTTCCCTCGCTAAGATACTGATGAACATCAAAACATTTGACAGGGTCATCTTTAATCACATCTATAGAGAGGGCAACAAAAGAGCAGACTCCCTAGCTAACATGGGGGTTGATGGTAAGATAGTGATCCATGTGACACCTAACATTTATCCTTAAAAAATATTTCACATCACCACAAAACCTACAAAATAGTAGTATTCACACCATATAGTAGCATTCACATAATTTATCCAAACACTTTATCCCACCATATACATAGAGACAGACTGAGCTCAAAATTAGAGGCAGGGGATGAGGATTAATCTCAACCTTTACACTCTCTACTTCAGATCATTCAGAGTCATTCATATTAATACATTTACACACTTAATAATTTGTATAGACTTAGACTGAGGCACATATATACCAACTAGATACATATATATATATATATATATATATATATATACATTCAGATATATATATATACAATCTATGTATATATATAATTATACATATATAAATATTATATACTTTTATATATATATATTCACTCATATCTAAATATATATGGACACATTACATATATAATTCTATATATGAATACATATTATATACATATAAATATACATACATATTATAAATATTATATATTTATATATTAATACATATATAGATATCACATATTTACAGATATATTTATAAAAACATATATATATATATAGCTTCACAGCTGAATATATATATTTATGTAGCTTATATATAAAGACGGGAAATTTTAAACATATATTCAAATACATTAATATACAACTTATAATCATATTTATATAAGTTATCACATATTTATATACACTCTACTTATTAAATTATAAAACATTTAACCTTCCTAAGAATATGATAATCATTAGCTCTTAGGATGGGGATTCAATTGCATAAAAAATCAAACTCTTAATTAATGCACCCGATCATCATTACAAATCTGATCTCTAGATATCTAGGCCATTATGGCAGGTTAGTGTATCAATGAGAAGGGCATTTTTTGGTTGTCCGAATCAGTAACCTGAAAGATCATTCGCCAAAATTAAATATGGCTACTCAAAATAATATTCCCACAGGTGGATCATCATTTGAAGTTTTGGCATTTATATTAAATCATGTAAAAATGTCCGAGGAGGATGTATGGCATGCATAAATTAATGAAGGATGTGATAGCTTAGTCATTAATATAATTACCCTACAAGGCTATTAAACCAAGACTTCACATTAAGCTTTCAAACCAATCTCGATCGGTATAACTATGTGATATAGATACCTCCTGGTCTGAAGTGAAACCAAAGATGGACACCCCGATCAAACTGAGCAGTTCTAAGAGGCAGATGGCCTTTGATGGTGCTATTACAAGGGACCACCTCAAACGTATTATTCGTTTGCCTCACACCTTAGTAATAGATGTTGTAGAAACTATCCTCGGCCCTATCTATCTCACAAATACTGATCGTACTAGGGCCAAGTCTGATGTGGCGGCCATTTTCTTGGCCTTTATAATGACCTCCACCAAGAAAAGAGATGACACGGGCGCTCTTTGTAGGGAGGTCTTCATTTCCTCGATCTTAGGCGATTTGGAGAGGGTTCTTGTCAACATTGACAATGACTGGACAATTCCAAGGCCTAGAGACTATGATGTCTTCATAAGAAACAATAGGCCGGTCCCTAGATACCCCATTATCACTATGG
Organism: Cryptomeria japonica; assembly: GCF_030272615.1. Classification (NCBI taxonomy): domain Eukaryota; kingdom Viridiplantae; phylum Streptophyta; class Pinopsida; order Cupressales; family Cupressaceae; genus Cryptomeria; species Cryptomeria japonica. Next base: position 371,228,236 of record NC_081411.1, read on the forward strand.
ATGAAGCAGCCTTTACCAGGAAGAGGAGTGATGCAATTAACAGGAATGTTAATTTTCTGTTGCATTTATTTCATGTGAGAACCCCACCAAATCCCACTTTGTTTGAGGATTTCCTTAAGGAAGAAGGCTTGCAATTGGACGAGGATAATGCTACGAACTCTTCTTCAAGCTCGGATTAAGGAGGCTACAGTTCCTGGTTAGATAATGTGATAATTTTGCCACTTTCTTGTCACCATAGATTCAGCATAGATTGGTTAGTTAGTTTATTACTATATCAAGTAAACCAATGTTAACTTTTGATCAAATATAGACTTTGGAGGAGATAATAATCTTGCCAAATCTTAAAGATAAACATAGTCAGCTTAAATAATATTAAACAATATGCATTAACCATTAATTTTATGGCTCACTTAGATAAACATCATAAGATTAGCCTAAAATTGTCATTTCCAGTTACTTTTGATTGTTTCTATTTATATAGGTCTACATATGTTGAAAATTGGCCAATAAATTTGTACTCTATTTTGATATTCATAATATGAATATTTACTCATATGTATGATTATAAACAACAGGATTTACTCATATATAGGTACATATTCACATTGGTGGATACATAATCTAGAAGGGATCTGTTAAGGAAATAAAAGCCCTCATTTTCTATATGTGTTGGCCTATAGGAACTAAGAAAATCATTTGTAACGCCCAAGTGCCCTGCCATATACTCATTTGATACTTGCTGCTGAGCTTTCTATAAATGAAAGGTTACCTGACACTCCACAGACTGCGGGTAATATGTGGCTTGCATGCAAAATATTTTGAGTAAATAATGTAGGTTAAATTCTGCCATATAACTCATCTACCTATATTACCCTCAGCTAGACTCAAGCAAGACAGAAGTCCCATTTACCCCCTTTTGTTATTGTATCCTGGATATCATCCTTTTTTAGGGATAGCATTCGGGTACATAAGCAAAAGGTGGTAAACAGGTGATTCATAACTATGGATGATCACTTCTCAAAATGGAAATTATCTAGAAACTCTATTTATGAATATGTCATATTAACGACTTTATAATTTCAGATATATGAGGTTAAGAATTTAGAAACATCAGATTAGGATTCCAAATCACGTTGTTTATAACTTTCTATTTACATTTCTCAGTTTAAGTTCTGGGATGATAGGTCCAATAGGACAATCAGCTAAGGAAGTATCCTAGCCTTATCTGAAATATAATACTACATGTGACTAACAATCTGGGCAAGTGTTTTGAAAACGAACCATGCAGGAGATGCAGGGCCATCTTTAACAAATGATAAGATGAAAGCTGCTAAAATGACTAAAGACTACATGCAATCAAGACTCAAACTCTTAAACAAAGCACAAGGAGAACAGTGACAATTGAAAAATAGTAATATGGGCCTGTAAGGGAAAGAAAATATCTTCCCACTTGCTCACCCTAGCCCGGGGTGTTATTGTATTATTCTGAATCTATGCTTATTGTAATTAGATGTAGAAACTATCTAGACTACGGTCCCGGGAAAGGCCGTAGGTTTTCTCACCTCCACTCTTTCCTACCGGTGCCCACTAATGTAAAAAATTAATTTGATTAATAAAAAGTTTTCGCTATGGCGTCTTACCGATCAAAAAAAAAAAACAATATTATATACCTTATCATATAATATTAAATCTATATAATACAATAGTATAAAAAGACTAATATATTAATTATAAATAATTTATTAATAATAACATTACCAAAAATATATAATAATAAGGTTCAAATTATTTAAATTTGGGCTAGTACAAATTATGTTAAGGTTAGAGTTAAGGTTATTGTTAAGGTTTGAATTAGTTATATATATTATTGTAATTTTATAACTATAACATAATTATGGGCACTCTCTATTATTATCTTTTAAAAAAAGATTAGGGTTGCATTTAATGTTAGATTTAGAGTTAGAATTTATATTATATTATTGCAAGAATACATTACCTTAAATTATTATCCTTTTAAAAAAGATTAGGGTTGTATTTAATGTTATATTTACAGTTAAAAAAAGATTAGGGTTGTATTTAATGTTATATTTAGAGTTAGAATTAGATTAAAAATTTGGGTAGGTTATAATTAGGGTTATTGTTAAGGTTTTAATTAGTTATAGATATTTTGGTAATTTTATTATGTCATAATTATGGGCACTCCTGCCTATAAACAAAAAATTTACTATTACAATACTAAAAAGGCAAGTGTTGGCCACTATGTGGCACTTGTTTTAAGTAAAAATTCAAGGATACATTCTAATCAATCTTATTGAAAATAATTATTTTAACTAACAAACAATACATATTTATAGATACATCTTTACAACAAGAACATTTATGTTTTAACCTTTTAAAACTTAAAAGCCATACATGATAGAAATGTAACATGTAGTTAAAATTTCAAGTAAATATTTTATATTATTAATTTTTAATATATTTTCATTATTTTATATTATGGAACTATTTTTATAACTTTAGTGTTGATTTTTTTGTATTTAGAAAATAAATTATGATGAATTATACTTTAATCACAAACGTTATAAAAATAATTAGCCAAATTCAATCCTAGTCCTAAAACAAGACAAATTGAACTCTAATCATCAACTTAATTAAACCCTAACCTTAAATTCAAGACAAGTGAAATCATAACCTTAAACATAATGTACACTATAATTAATTAAACCAAAACCCTACACTGAACTAAACACCAAAAAAATTGAACCTTAACCCTAAAATTAATTAAATATACCAAATTGAACCATAAAACTAAATTAAATATATCCTTAACCTAAAAATTAATATAACAATAATCCTTATAATAAATTAACATTGATTCATATTGAACTATAAGGAAAATTAAACCCTAAAAAAATAGAATTGATACTTAAATGAACTCAAACTTTAATCCTAAACCCTAACAATAAACGAAATTTAACTCTAATAATAAACCTTATCAAACCTAAGTTTAACCCTCTATCAAATTTAACCCCCATATTACATCAACCACAATTGAACCATAACACTAAACTAAATTGAACCATGAAGATAAACATAATTAAACACTAAAAAAAATTGAACCCTTAACCTAAACTAAATTTAATTTTAATCCTAAACCAAACTAAACCCTAACTATAACATAAAATTAATTAAACCATAACCCTAAACCTAATTGAATATTAAATCAAATTGAACCCTCATCCTAAACAAATTATACCATAACACTAACACTAAACCAAACTAAACCCTAAACCTAAACAAAATCAAATCCTAACACTACACTAAAAAAAATTGTAACCATAACACTAAATGAAATTTAATCTTAATCATGAACTTATTTATAACCCAACTCTAAAATTAATCCAGGTTAAATACTAACCCTAAACCTAATTGAAAATTATAATAACTTAAATCCTAATCATAAGCCTAACAAAAATTAATTCAAATAGAATGATAACCTAAAACCAAATTAAATTGTATCCCTACCAATAACCAAATTCAACCTTAACCCTATTAGTAAACCAAATTAATCCCTAACCCTAAATTATATTGAACAATTAACTAAATTTAACCCCAATCCTAAAAATAATTAAATAATAAGCTAATTAATCCTAATTAAACCCAAATTAAATATAATTCAATCAAACTAAAATGAACACTAATTCCAAATGCATCCCTAACCACTAAGCCAAATTTATCCTCGTAAACCTTATAAAACCTAACTCTAACCCTATAAGAAATAGAATCCAAACCTTAAACAAAATTGAACCCTCGCCCTAACATTAAACTGAATTAAGCCATAACACTAAACTAATTTGAAACCTAACCATAAACATAAATATAAACTAAACAACATTGAACACTTAACCTAAGCTAAAGTAAATCCAATTCCTAAAGCAAATTGAATCCTAGCTATAGGACTAAACCAAATTGAACCCTAATCCTAAACCAATTATACCCTAACACTAGAACTAAAACAAATTATATCATAACCCTAAATAAAATTTAATTTGAACATTAAACTAAACTTAACTTTAATTCTAAAGCTATCAAATATTAAATGAAATTGAACCCTAATTGTCAACCTTATTAAAACCTAACCATAACACTAAGATAAGTTATATCATAACTTGAAACCAAATTAAATTGTAGCCCTACCAATAAGCAAATTTAACCCTAACCCTATTACTAAACCAAATTAATCCCTAACCCTAAATTCAATTGAACAATTAACCAAATTCAACCCTAATCCTAAAAATAATTAAATAATAAACTATTTAATCCTAATTAAACCCAAATTACATCTAATTCAATCAAACTAAAATGAACACTAATTCCAATTGCATCCCTAACACTATTCCAAATTTATCCTTAATCGTGAACCTTATAAAACCTAACTCTAATCCTATACAAAATAGAATCCAAACCTTGCAAAAAATTGAACCCTCGCCCTAACATTAAACTAAATTAATCCATAGCACTAAACTAATTTGAAACCTAAGCATAAACATAAAAAATAAACTAAACAACATTGAACCCTTAACCTAAGCTAAAGTAAATCCTAATCCTAAAGAAAACTTAATCCTAGCTATAGGACTTAACCAAATTGAACCATAACCCTAAACCTAATTAAACATTAAGACAAATTGAACCCTATTCCTAAACGAATTATACCCTAGCACTAGAACTAAACCAAATTTTTATCATAACCCTAAATAAAATTAAATTTTAACATTAAACTAAACTTAACTGTAACCGTAAAGTTAATCGAACATTAAGCTAAATGGAACCCTAATTGTCAACCTAATTAAAACCTAACCATAACACTAAGATAAGTTATATCATAATCATAAACCTAATTGAACAATATAATAAATTGAGAGAATGGAAAGGTGATGAGCGGTTCTTTTGGAATAGAATGGTTGGGAAGCTGAGGTTGATTGACCCCCTAGCAAGTTGTGCTCAAGAATATCAAAACATATGGTTTACATGGTGTAATTTTGGAAAGGTAACAAAAGAATCTTTTGTAGGCTTGACATATTTTACTTCAACAAATAATTTTTTAAAATTGTCAAGAGCCAGGAGGGGTTTTGTGTGAGAGTCACCCCTACAATCTTTCTTACCGCCACCCCATTTAGGATAGGTTCTCTCATAGTAATCTTACCCCTAGATGATTCTCTCATAAGGAGAACTTCGCACTTAATACTAATCTGCCAAATGAGAAAGAATTGATGTGGGCGGCTTTCATTATCAGATTATTCAATAAGAACATTTGCAAGCATAGTAACCTCATTCAGGAATAGAACCAAAATATTCTTAGTTGGAAGTCCTTGTTTCAATCAGTGGGAAGGAAATTGGATAAGGATAGCAGAAGAGAGGAGACTCTGGCTCACTACAACCTTCAGAGGGCTGAAGAAATCCTCTATAACAACCCTAATGAAGTGAAGGCTCAAAATGTTATTTGCCTAGCAAAATACTCTATGTAGAGGATACAAAATATGATTATTTAGGGGGCTACGACCAGAGAAATAATTAACTGGTTGGAACATGGCGACAAAGGAACCAATTATTTTTTCCAACTTCTTAAAGCTAAGGAAGCTAGGATTGGAATTGACAGCATTTGTGATAATGGTGCAACCATTACTGACCAAGTAGGTATTTTAGAAGATTTTACTCAATTTTATAAAAATATTTTCTCCTCTGAGGACAATCAGGCAAATAAAGCTCAAGGTAGGGAGTACATTAAAGGGATAATCCCTAGAAAATTAAGCCCAGAGGATGCCCAAATTTTGGATAGAAATCTCTCTTTAGAGAAAATTAAGCCCATAAATACCCTTAGCAATGGAAAATCTCTAGGCCCGGATGGTCTTCCGACTTAGTTTTACAAAGAATGCATTGAATGAATTGGGGGAGACTTGTTGGGTGTATATCAACAAGCTATTAGTAGGGGCTCATTTGGGGAGGACATTAAAAAAGGGCTCATTAAGTTGATTCCTAAAGAGGGGGATAGATCTCAAATCAAGAATTGGAAGCCCATTACTTTATTGAATGTATCTTACAATATTTTGGCCAAAGCTCTTGCAAAGTGACTAGAAAACATTCTTCCCAAAGTAATTAACCCTACCCAAACAGGTTTTGTCAAGGGTAGATATATACTAGAAAATTTATTCACTTGTTGGGAGCCCATGCATTGGGCAAGAGAGTCTAAACAGGAGACAACAGTACTTCTATTGGACTTTGAAAAGGCTTGTGACATAATAGAATGGATATTTGTATGATTGATGATGGAAAGTTTAGGCTTTCTAGAACACTTTTGTAAAATGGTGATTATATTGAGGAAGGATGCCAAAGCATGTGTTGAGATTAATGGTAAGAAGTCTGGATTTTTTTATCTATTGAGATCCATTAGACAAGGTTTCCCTTTAGCACCTACTACTTTTTTAATCTAAGCCAATGCATTATACTACCTCATGAGAGACTGTAGAACATCTTGCAGTTTTCAAGGTATTCCCTTACCAAATGGAGAGAATCTTTCCAACATTCAATTTGAAGATGATACGGTGATCCTTACTAAGTTGGAATAGGATAATATGGAGATACTTATGGCCGAATTTGATCTACTCTGTGAAGCTTTAGGGAGCAGGATCGCGTTGCCTAAATCAATCATTTTAGGATGGGAAGCAAACCTCGCCCCTTGGTGCTACAAATTATCTGTCTCTTGGAGAGGACTAGACCACCTAGTAAGGTATTTGGGAATCCCCTTTTCCATAGAACCTAATTTGAAGGCAATGTGGGAATGGGTCAGAGGAAATATTTTCAAAAACATGGGGAAATGGAATAGAAATGTGGGCATGGGCCAGAGGAAAGATTGACAAAAACATGGGGAAATGGAATAGACACTTTCTCTCGTTGGTAAGGAGAGTATATATATGTCAGAATATCCTTTCCTCTTACAATATTTATCACACTTCTATCTATCTCTTTACTAACTATTAGTTTTTCCACATTTAGAAGCAAATCAGGGAGTTTTTATGGTTAGATGGAAAAGGGGGCATGAAAAAACATGCAATAAAATAGCAATGGTGTACCTTAAATAAGAATATGGGGGACTTGATCTCAACGACTTGAGATGGAAAGGCATTTCTTTGGCGGAAAAGTGGATATTCAGAGCTCTTCAAGGGAATGAGCCTTAGAAAATCCTAATTAGACATAACCTTTCCAAGGCCACTCCCAAGAAAAGTTCAGCGTGGAAAGGATTGGTGCTTTGTGATATCATTGTAGGACACTTTGATCTTAGGCCCTTAGGATCCACAGTGTTTAAATCTATCTAGAAGGCTTGGGAGGTAGTAAGGAAATATATTTCCAATAATGGTTTAGTGGGAGTTAACGGGGAGGTGTGTGGAGAACAGCCAATGTGGTGGAATCTGAAATACAAGGACAAACCTCTTGCCCAACTACAAGGTTGTTCCGCTAAGGCATGAGATGCTTTAGGCATCAATATATGCTGATATTTTGAATGATATGAACCTTTTGAGTTTGAATTTTTTGAGGGATACCTTTCCCATCCCCCCTCTCACTGCAACACTTACACTATTATGTGAGATGCTTGCTCCTCCCTTGACCTACCTAAAACTTGTCTGTCTGATGACTCCATATACCTTTTATTTCAGTGCCCTGATGGAACCTCATTTCCTAATGTTAAAGAGAAATCTATTTATGTTGTCCTTACCGATGATTCCTCTATATTGTCCCATTTTGAGTCCTATTGGGGTCTGAATCAAGGTCATGACTTTTGGAAGAAGTTTTTACCAACTTGTGGACTAGATTTAATGAGCACAATAAAAAAAACCCTTTTTATGGTTATTGTTGTTACATAAACTCCCCATCAGGAATTCCAATGGTGAGATCTCTATTCTCTCTTGTCATAAATTTCCTAAGACAGTTAAGCATATTTTGTTCGATTTCTTATTTGCCAGGGAGGTCTGGTAAATTTTTGGGATTTCTATTGGCACCAATATTTTGGTTTCTAAGGTGATCTCTGGTAATATCCATAGCCTAAAAAAATACACAATTTTTTTTGGGGGTTTATCTTTTCTTTAGAATAATTATGGCTCATTTGGAAGTTTAGGAATGATAGTCTTTTTAATGAAAGAGATAGATCCCTTTCTGAGTCTCTAGGGAGACTCATTATGCATAATATTAATGTGCAGGTCATACTGACTATGATATTGGCATGGAGGAAATTTGAAAACTTTTTGCATGATGGACAAACTAGTCTTTACATGGGAGATAGCACACGGGTTCTCCTAGACCAAGACCACCGAGGAGATGTTTGCATTTGAGGAAGGACTAGCTAATTTCATGAGGGATTTTTAGTAGTAGAGAAATGAGAATAGACAAGGAACAAGACTAGACCTACCAGTGGTTGTACCTATGATCCATCCATATGTAGATCCTATCCTTTGAGGCAGAGAACTAAGGTGGAAGGAAGGAGGACCACAAGGTTGGACAACATGGATGGGGATTGTGGGGGATTCTAGCTCTCTAGTAGGGGATATCAGACCTTGATATTATGTGCATGCCATCTTTGCTCATATCACTTTTTTGTATTTCTTAGTAATTTTGTATTGTCACTGGTTATGTGGTAGTGTATATACTTTTTAATAAGTTGTGGTTTTGTGCAGCCTTGTCAATGGTTTCTTATTTTGTGTTTCCTTAACTTTGTTCAAGGAGAGACTAGCCATAGTTTATTTTATGCTTGGACTTGCTACTATTTTTTAATGTTTACCAATTATATTCAATAGAAAAATAAATATAATAAAGTGAACCCTAAACCTAAACAAAATTAAATTTTAAACATAAAACTAACTAAACAATAAACCAAATTGAAATCTAATCCTAGAAATAAATCACATTAAACCCTAATGATGAACCTAATTATAACTTAGCCCTAGCACTAAGCAAAATTGAATCATACCCTAATTGGATACTATAATAAATTGAACCCTACGCCTGTATTAAATTTTTAAAAATCAATAAACCAAATTAAACTCTAACCATAATGCTAAAAATGATTGAACCTTAATCCTAAAGAAAAATGATTATTATTTACCAATTTGAACTGTTGCCTTATTTTCACTAAACCAATTTTAATCTTAACTCTAAACCTAATTTAACAATAGACCATAGTGTACCACAATGCTAAACCTAATTAAACACTAAAAAACTTGAACCCTAAGCCAAACTATAAAACAAATTGAATCCTAAGTCTAACACTAAACCTAATTGGACCTTGATTGTAAACCTAATTAAACCCTTATTGAGCCCTTCTTTAATTTATTTTGAGTTACGACTGCGGATGCTACTAGCTTATATAATAAATTATATATATAAAGAAATCCTACGAATATCAAGGCTTCCATTTTTTCAAATTATTCCACCTAAATAATACTCATCCAAATTGTACCCTAATGCTAAACCAAATTGAACTCTAACCCTAAATGAAATTAAACCTTAGCCATTAACCTAATCAAGCATTAAACCTAAATAAATCCTAATTGTAAACCTAAACCAAATTGTACCCTAACCCTACCACTAAAATAAATCAAACCTTAACTTAAGAAAAATGTAATATTAACCTTAACACTAAACCAAATTGAAGCCTAACCTTGAACCTAGAATTAAAAATTAAACCAAATTAAACGCTTACTGTATACCTAAATGAAAACAGTAAACTAAATTGTATAATAACCCTATACCAAAATGAACCCTAACCCTTACTATATTAGATTTATCTTTTAATTCCAATCCTAACTCTAATTTTATATGTAACTTGACCCTAACAAAATTGAACCCTAACCCTAAAAAATAAATGAACCATAACCTTATCATTATACTTGAATCCAAATCGAATACTAACCTCAAACCTAATTGAATTATAGATCAAATCCTAACCCTGTCACTAAAACAAATTCAACCTAACCTAAGCCAAATAGAATCCTAACTACAATAGTAAACCAATTGAACCCTAAGCTTGAACCTAATTGAACATTGAACCAAATTAAAACCTAACCCTAAACCTAATTGAACACTAAACTAAATTGAACCGTAACCCCTAACCTAATTAAATGTTAAGCCAAATTGAACCCTAATCCTAAACCAATTATACCATAACACTGGAACTAAACCAAATTATATAATGACCCTAAATTAAATTGAATTTGAACATTAAACTAAAGTTAATTAAACATTAAACCAAATGGAACCCTAATTGTCAACCTAATTAAAACCTAACCATAACACTAAGATAAGTTACATCATAACCATAAACCTAATTGAACCTTACTAAGTTGGAACATGATAACATGGAGGCACTAATGGCCAAATTAGATCTGTTATGCGAACCTTCAGGGAGCAAGATCTCATTGCCTAAATCAATCATTTTAGGATGGGAAGCAAACCTGGCCCCTTGGCGTTACAAATTCTTTGTCTCTTGAGGAGGACCAGACCACTTGGTAAGATATTTGGGAATCCCCTTTTCCATAGAACCCAATTTGAAGGCAATGTGGGAATGGGTCAGAGGAAAGATTGACAAAAACCTGGGGAAATGGAATAGACACTTCCTCTCATTGGCAAGGAGAGTGCAGATATGTCAGAAGATCCTTTCCTCATACAATATTTATTACACTTCTATCTATATCTTTACTAACTATTAGTTTTGCCACATTCATAAGCAAATCAAGGAGTTTTTATGATTCGATGGAAAAGGGGGCATGAAAAAACATGCAATAAAATAATAATGTTGTACCTTAAACAAGAATATGGGGGACTCAATCTCAAGGACTTGAGATGGAAAGGAATTTATTTGGCGGCAAAGTGGATATTCAGAGCTCTTCAAGGGGATGATCCTTAGAAAATCCTAATTAGACATAACCTTTCCAAGGCCACTCCCAAGAAAAGTCTATTGTAGAAAGGATTGTCACTTTATGATATCATTGCAGGACATGTTAATCTTAGGCCCTTAGGATCCATAGTCTTTAAATCTATCTAGAAGGCTTGGGAGGTCATAAGGAAATACATTTCTGATAATGGTTTAGTGGGAGTTAACGGAGAGGTGTGTGGAGAACGATTGATCTAGTGGAATCTAAAATACAAGGACAAACCTCTTGCCCAACTGCAAGGTTGTTCCGCTAAGGCTTGGGATACTTTAGGCATCAATACATGTTGATATTTTGAATGATGGGAATATTTTGATTTGGAACATTTTGAGAGATACCTTTCCCATCCCCCCTCTCACCGCAAGACTTACATTGTTCTACGAGATGCTTTCTCCTCCCTTGAGCTACCTAAAACCTGTACAATTATTTTTGGTCTATCTTTTCTTTAGAAGATTTATGGCACATTTGGAAATTTAGGAATGATAGTCTCTTTAATGGTAGAGATAGATCCCTTACTGAGTCTCTAAGGATGCTCATTATGGCCAATCCATTATTTACATGGGAGATAGTACATGGGTTATCCTAGACCAGGACCACAGAGGAGATGTTTGCATTTGAGGAAGGATTGGCTAATTTCATGAGGGATTTGTAGCAGCAGAGCAATGAGAATAGGCACGGAACAAGGCTAGACCTACCATTGGTTGTACCTATAATCCATCCATATGTAGATCCTATCCTTTGGGGTATATAACTGACATGGAAGGAAGGACCACAAGGTTGGACAGTGTGGATGGGGATTGTGAGAGATTCTATCTCTTCGGTAGGGGATATCAGACCTTGATATTATGTGCGTGTCATCTTTGCTCATATCATATTTTTGTATTTCTCAATAATCTTGTATTGTCACTAGTTATATGGTAGTGTATATACTTGTTAATAAGTTCCGATTTTGTGTAGCCTTGTTAGTGGTTTCTTATTTTGTGTTTCCTTAACTCTGTTCAAGGAGAGACTGGCCATAGTTTGTTTTATGCTTGGAATTGCTACTATTTTATAATGATTACCAATTATAATAAATATAAAAATAAATATAATAAATTGAACCCTAACCCCAAACAAAATTAAATTGTAACCATAAAACTAACTAAACAATAAACCAAATTGAAATCTAATCCTAGAAATAAATCACATTAAACCCTAATAGTGAACCTAATAATAACTTATCCCTAACACTAAACAAAATTAAATCATAACCCTAATTGGATACTGTAATAAATTGAACCCTAAGCCTGTACCAAATTTAAGAAAACCAATAAACCAAATTAAACTCTAACCATAATGCTAAAAATAATTGAACCCTAATCCTAAAGAAAAATGAATATTATTTACCAATTTGAACCGTTACCTTATTTTCACTAAACCACATTTAATCTTAACTCTAAACCTAATTTAACAATAAACCACGGTGTACCACAATGCTAAACCTAATTAAACACTAAAAAAATTGAACCCTAAATCCAACTATAAAACACATTGAATCCTAATTCTAGCACTAAACCTAATTAGACCCTTATTGGACCCTTATTTAATTTATTTTGAGTTACGACTACCTACTATCTTATATATAATAAATTATATATATAAAGAAATCCTAGCAATATCCAGGCTTTCATTTTTTTTAATTATTCGATCTAAATAATACTCATCCAAATTGTACCCTAACACTAAATTAAATTGAACTCTAACCCTAAATGAAATTGAACCTTAGCCATTAATCTCATCAAGCATTAAACCTAAATAAATCCTAATTGTAAATCTAAACCAAATTGTACCCTAACCCTACCACTAATACAAATCAAACCCTAACTTAAGAAAAATGTAATGTTAACCTTAACACTAGACCAAATTGGAGCCTAACCTTGAACCTAGAATTAAACATTAAACCAAATTAAACCCTAACTATATACCTAAATGAAAATAGTAAACTAAATTATACAATAACCCTATACCAAAATGAACCCTAACCCTTACTATATTAGATTTAATCTTTTAATTCCAACCCTAACAAAATTGAAAGGGAACCTCCAGATTCATCATGGAGGACTTTTAATTCCTAACCTCAAACCTAATTGAATTATAGATCAAATCCTAACCCTATCATTGAAACAATTTGAATCTAACCTAAGCCAAATAGAATCCTAACACCAATAGTAAACCAATTGAACCCTAAACTTGAACCTAATTTAACATTAAACAAAATTAAACCCTAACCCTAAACCTAATTGAATAGTAAACTAAATTGAACTGTAACCCATAACCAAATTGAACCATAAACTAATTTGAACCATAAAACCAAATTGAACGTAAACCCCTACTATACTATAGTTAGTCTTTTAATTCCAACTCTAACTCTAATTTTATATGTAACCTAAGCCTATAACTAAACCAAATTGAATCCTAACCCTAAAAATAATTGAATCATAACCATAACACTAAACTTGAACCCACATTGAACCTTAAATGTAAACTTAATTTAATAATAAATAAGATTGAACCTTACCATAACCATAGACCGAGACAAACCATAAACCTAAAGTTAAACCATAGTTGTGAACCAAATTAAACCCTATCTATAAGAAAAAACTAATTGAACCCTAAGCCTAACATTAGAAACCAAATTAAACTATAACCCTAAACTTAATTAAAAATTAACCCAAGTTAGACCCTAACATCAAATTGAACACTAGACAAAGTGAACCATAACCTTGAATTGTAAACCAAATTGAAACCTAACCCTAAATCAAAGTGAACACAAATAATAAATTTTAACATAGCTTAATTTAAATAAAATAATACCACAATTTATTTAATTTTAAAACTTAATTCTATGACTTAGTTTAATAAATTAATTAATGAAATTTTTACTTATGATTTTATTTATTTATTTAATTAGATTTATTAAATTTAAAATATTATTTTATATTTAATTTTTTTAAATAATTAATAAAAAACTATTAAAGATAAATTAATAAATGTTTATTAATTTTATTTCTTACATGTTGAAGCTATGGATGCTACTAGCTTATATATATTAAATTATATGCATAAAGTAAGCGAAGAGATATGAAGTCTTTAATTTTTTATTTATTCCACTTACTTTATATGTATGTGTGTGTATAATTATATATATAAGCTAGTTTGTTCACTAAAGAGCTATTTTGTAGCTACTATATTTATTTTAAAGTTAATTTATTTAATTTTATTCACTTAATAGCTATTATATGATTATAGTTTTATTTTTTATTATTTCTAATGTCAATTTTTAATATTTTTTGTTAAATATTTTTTGTTAAAGTGCTTTAGTTCAATTGGTTGAGCACAATTGGTGAGGTGAGGAAACGACATGTTCCTTGATTGCCCAATATACATAATAAATCATTTGAATTTAATAATTAATTATTAATTAATAAATGATTATTATTATTAATTATTTATTTAATAATATTATTATTGATTTCTTATTAATAATGTTAATTATCTTCAAAATTATTTAAAAATAAACAAAAAGTAAATTATTTTTAATGTTATTAATTATCTATAGCTATTATTTCCCATTCATAGGATTTTTAATCCTAAACATCCTTCATATTATCACTCGCTTGCCACATGAATCATGGCTCAACCAAGTAAATAAAAAATAAATTATGATGCTGCATTTGAGGAAACCCAAGACCGTTTGCTACTAGATGTGTTAAACCCATGACAGTTTGCTACTACTTGTCCTATATTTGAATAAATCACATAACCTCAATAATAATATTATCAAATTTGATTCAATTATGGTGACTCTCTATTTGAGATATAGGCATTAAACAAACTAGAAAATAATAAACTGAAAGGATGTTTTGGTTATCTTAAATAATATTTCTATCTATTTAATTAAACATTGATATAGGGAAGTGTAGTGTCATAAATCATATATGCATAGAATTTCATACTCACTTGGGTCTCACTTTGGTGTTTTTGGTCTGATCAAAAGGGCCCGTATTTGAACCCTCTAATGATCAAAACAAATTGAGTGGGAGTTAATTTTTTATTTTGGCAATCTTCTTAATTTTCAGCACATTTCATTACAATAGGTATAAAATCAATTCTTATCACCTCATTTGAAATATATCTCCACAAGTTTCCAATTCAATTCCTCAAGAGAAGATTCAAATTCAAGTGAGAAAGTAGTCAAGCATCATTAGAGTATTGAATGAAATGAGTATTGAATGAGAGGTCAAATATTTAAATTTCAAGCATTCAAGATGACATCCATGACCAAGTTCTTATGAAAACATTCATGAATTACTACATGGCAACATCAACCTTTTCATCAATACTTCAAGGAAATGGAAATTTATGAAGGTATAACATTTCAATCAAGCATTTTCAATTTTAGATCTATCATCTATCCCATAAAGGAATACCATCTTTTTCTATTTCAATTTACCATAAGCACTTAATTCCAAACCCAAGATTTGACCTAGGCAAACAACTATCAACCCAACAAAAAAATTCCTCACTTATGTGTGCAAGTGATAGATTCTAGAGAGAACAAATACAGATCCAAGAAAAGAAAACTAATACATGTAGGACTAGATTTCACACAAGTGAGAAAGGTAAGACAAGGTCACCTAGTCTCAAAGTTTGAAAGTTTTCCATTGAAATTTTAGCAAGATATTCAAAGTGACATCTTGATCCTAAACTATTTTTGATATATACATCGAACACATTTGAAACAAGGTTGCATATCCCCATTATTTACATTTTTTAATTTATATTTAAGACATAGATTCCTCTTTGCATCCCATTTCTTGACCTATACTTGATGTCTGCGTATCTAAATTATAAAATTGTATGCTCATGTTGATTATTTTCAATTTTGCATCATTCGCGCTAGTTCTCACATTTAATAATTTCATATCAAATTACAACTTTCTTATTGTAAGACATTCAGTTATTAAAAATTTTGTATTGAGAGCTATCATAGCCAAGCTCAAAGACACTCATATACCATATTCCATAGATGTAGAAATTAGACATAATATTGTGTGCAACAATTAGCATCTAATTTTATCAAAATTAATATCGAGTTAGCTAACTTGGATGGAAACAAAGAGAAAAGGAATGGCAATTCAAATTTAGTAAAAATTGATCTTTGAATGATTAATGGCTCAATGGAAGAAAATATCACCAAGGTATGAATGTTAACCTCTATTTTAGGATAGGTGCAAGATACCAAGTAAAATAAATCTAAAATTATATCTGAAAAAGTTCGATAGAATTGAAAGATAGATTTTATAAGAAAATTAAATTTGGGAACAAGTAAATTTTCACTTATATTTAGAGTTTCTAAAGAGTCATCTCACTGGATGAAAGGAAATTGGGAGGTATGTTTCTAAAGGTATGTTTGAATTTATTTTATAAAAAATATATTGATCCATAGTGTGGTATAAGGATTTATAAATATTTTTTCAAAAATCAAGAGTGTAATCTTTTGAAGTAATTTAGATCTTTTGGAGAAATAAGGTTATTAAATGGAAAAATTAGTTGCAATTGCTAAATTTCAAGGGTGTGATTTTTTGACAAGGAAAATAAAGATACAATTACTTTTCATTGGAAATATCTAAGGGATATTGTAACAAAAATTGTTAAAAAAATACAAGATGTAGATGAAGTAACAAAATGGATGGATTAAAGAAATACATGGAGCGTGGGAGTCGAAATGGAGCTAAGGTTTTAGGAGGTTGCAAAGGACTCAGAAAAGGGGGATGGAGATGGAGAGGCTGATGGCCTAGCTTTCTTAGATTCTACCCTATTCCTATATAGGGTCTTGGTGTTGGTGACTAGACTTATCAAATTGTGTTGGGTCATTGGGTTGCTTTGGTGCTTAGTGCTTTTGCCTTTGCTTGGTGGGGTTTTTCTCTTCTACTGGTTTGGAGGCAAGCATTGGTTTCCCCTTGGGTCTTCACTTTATTCTATTGGGCTTGGGGAAGTGCAAGAACATGAGTCCCACTTAGGGGTAAGTATATGCATTGAGAAATGTGTTGACAGGAACGGTAGCCCTTTTCTTAAAAAATGGGGACCCATTAAGCTTCGAGCCCCAGAGAAAAATGAAACGGGGACCCATGGACAAAAAATGACGGGCCCCCACTCCTTTTCAAAATGGGGGCCCTCTATGTAAAATAAATGGGGCCCCATTTTATAAAAATGGGCCCCTGTTTTCATAAACACTTTTCCCCTTTTTATTTTTTAAACGAAGGCCCATTATTAAAAATAACGGTAAAAAAATAAAATGGGCCCCCGTTTTGTGAAATTTGACCCCGCAGCCTACCTTCTGCCTCGTGTTTAGGTCTGAGATAGGCATGGAATGCCCAAACCTTAGACCTTGACCTACCAATTCAAACTTGGATCAATGAAAGTATAAATATGGTCTTCTACAATATTTTGCATGCCTGTTATTAGAGAATTTTTTCACAAAATTAAAACCCATTTCACATTATACTGTGTAGATTTTGAATATGTAATTTTTTTAAAAAATTTATTTTTTTCTCTATTTTTTATTTCATTTATACTGAATATGTCCAGGGGGGTGAGCTTAGTTGGTTAAAGCATTGAGTTCTCAATGTGGAGACCCACGTTCAACTCGCAAGAGGGACATCTTTGTGGAATTCTAAGTTGCGACTCTTGGTCTTCCAATTGTTGTATTTGTCACATTGTTTATAGTGGATTTCTAAGTTGTGACCCTTGGTCTTCCAATTGTTGTTTCTAGTTTGGTGCTCGAAAGGAGCTTGTATTTGTGCTCGAAAGGAGATAGTATTTGTAATAAGATTGCTCGAAAGGAGCAGGTATTTGTAATAAGTTTGTAATTGTTCTATGATACTTAATACAAAAATTTATACTGAATCTGGTCCATAACCTTGAAATATCACCTAATTTTGTTTATTTAATAACTTTTTTGTTTTAATGGTTTTTGAAAAAAAAATTATGTCATCAATCTACACAAAATTATTTTCTGTTTAAAAAAAAAAATCAAAAAATGATTAGTCTCTTATGGATAGTTATGAGAAAGGATCAGGGCAAAAAGTTAGTCTCTCTAAAAGATCCATATTCTTCATGAATAGTCCTAAGCATAGAAAATGAAGATTGCCAATATTTTGGTTTGTAGGATGGGTCCTTTCCCTTATTCATATTTGGGTCTGCCCTTGTGTGTGGGACTTGCCCTAGAATCGTTCTGGTCTAGTTTGATTGATAGATTTCAAAGGAAGCTAGCTGGTTGGAAAGGAGCTTTGTTGAACCAAGCAAGTAAACTTCAGTTAATTAAGGCTTTGCTTTATTACCTCCCTGTCTATGCTATGAGTCTATTTAAAATTTGGGTCAAATTTTCTGATAGAATGGAAAGTATACATAAATGTCTCCTTTGGTTGGGCTCTAAATCCAATAGAAGGCTTCATTTGGTCACCTGGGATCAAGTTTGTTTGCCTAGAAATAGGGGAGGAATGGATATTAGACATCTGAGAGACTTTAATAGAGCTTTAATGGCTATGAAGCTATGGAGACGTCTAAAAGAGAACAATGAATGTATTCATATTTTCAAGGACAAATACCAAATTCATGGATTCCAAAGAATACTGGAAAATTATTCCCTCCTAGCTTCTGTCTCTAATCTATGGAAAACTTCTTCAAATCCTCTTCCATTATTTCTCAGGGAAGTTGATGGGTTTTGGGAAATGGTAGAAATATAAGGTTTTGGGATGACTGGTGGACAAGAGATGGATGTTTGTCTAATTTGGTGTGTGCCTCCCAATTCAAATATAAATGCATTAATCTGATTGGAACTTGGGTTGTGGATTATATCAGTAATCGAGTTTGGGTGGACCTCAGAACCTTGGATGCTTCTTTGTCTCCTTTGTTTTCTTGGCTGAACCTGGTCATCATTCCATCCTCTGTGGTGGAAGATGTGGTTATTTGGAATGGCTCTACTCTGGGGTAGCTTTTGGTGGCAGATGATTTTAGAATCATCACTAGGTCTTTTTCTCCTCCCCCTTTTGGGCTAGAATTTGGAAGAAACTCTTAATTCCTAAAGTTAATATCTTCTTCAGGTTATTCATGCAAAACAAAATCTCTACCATTGATAATCTCTGTAATCGTGGGATCCCCATCACTAATAGATATTTTTTATGTACAGAAGAAGCCGAAAATGTTGACCATCTACTCTTACATTGCCCCTTATACTAGGGACATCTGGGCCTTCTATTTCAACCTACGGAATTGTAACTGGGTTCCCCCTGATTCTATCCAGAACTTCTAGTTCCAATGGAAGTGCCCTTATGACAACCATGTGATTGGTATTCTATGGAACTTATCCCTACCTCATATTACTTAGGGTTTATGGAAGGAAAGAAATAATAGGGTATACAGAGATTTGGAGTCCAGTGCTCTTGTGGTGGCTACTAGAATAAGGAATTCTATGAAGGAAAATTTTCTTAATTACTATCCTGGTAGGAAAGATGATCCTCTTCTTGAGTCTAGCCAAGAGGAATGGAATACTATCAAACAATGGTAGATAAGCTGGAATATATGTATCCCTGTTTATAAAATCAAACATACAAGAGAGAATGTTTCTTGGAATCCTCCCCTTTCAAGGTGGATCAAAATTAATATCGATGGGGCGGCCAAAGGAAATCCTGGGCCGACTGGCTATGGGGGAGTGGCGTGGAACCATTTGGGTTTGATGGTCTCTGCGGTAGCGCTCCCTTTGGGCACCCAAACTAACCATTTTGTAGAGGTCAGTGCCACCTACATAGGACTACATATGGCGAGAAAGGAGGGGTTCAAACGGGTCTGGCTAGAGAGTGATTCGCTTAACATCATCAAATGCATTAAGAGATGTATGGTGCCTAGCTGGCCTATTTCAAACTTAATCAAGGATTGTCTTGAAATGATAGTCGACCTGGAGGATTTCAAGATCTCACACATATTTCGGGAAGGAACAAACCGACAGATCATTTGGCCAACTTGGCGATGGGTGATGTGGTGGTTAAATGGTGGAGGGGAGAGGAAATTTTTCCAAAAACCCTATGCAACCTGGCAAGAAATGATGCCAAGATCTTTGACCTTTCCAATGAAATTTATGATGAAATATTATGATGGGATGGGAGTTGTTGGGGTGGTATTTTGAATTATTGCCCCTTTGAGAAGTGTTAGAACTTTCAGTTTTCTCTATTTCTGGTTTGCTTTCCTTTCAATTTTTCTAGAATCTCTGATTTGCTCGAGCTTCAGAATGGGAGGTGAAAAGAATAGATATGAACCCACAACCTATGATAAATAGTAGAAGAACGAGGAGGTTTGGGAGGAAATTTTAGAGGGCAGGATGGTGCCCTTTTTGGGGAGATTGCATGGTCATTCAGCCATTGTTACGGAAAGCTTTGTTAAAGGTTGGAATAAGGGAGTGAAGACTGCCTTTGGTGTGGAGTTTCAATTCGACAAAAATCTGGTTGCCACTATTACTGGTCTGGATATGAAAGGCACAAAGTTCTATAAAGATGGGAAGTCGGGTGAGGAGGCTATTGCTGCCTTTTATGATAAGGAAAAGGAGAGACTAAGGGTTACAAAAATGGTGAACAGTGGCTATAATAGGAAAGAGTGGATTTCCCTCTAAACTAATATGGTAAAATTCATCATGAGGTACATCACCCTAGATGGTAGATATGCTAGTATTCTCTCACATCATTTTACTATCTTAAACCATTTTAGGCATGGTGGATTGATTTCCATTCCCTTTTATTTGGTTTCTTCCTTGGAGAATAGTTTAGTTAAACATTCTGAAAACCAAGATAACCCTCTAATTCATGAAGGGCTTATCTTGTTGATTATTGAATACACCTAGTCTCATGAAGTGAGTCCCTCCCCCAAAGATAAAACCCACATTTCCTCTTCTAACCTTGATGTGTAATTGGTTTCTATTATGGAGATGGATGAGGATATCAATGGTATTGTCATGGATTGGCATGATATTAAGGATATGGAGGACCTTGAGTATAGACCAAAGAAAGAAGGGGAGCTTATGGTGACCCCAAGAACTAACAGTAGCAGGAAAATCAATCCTCCAAGGTGGGCGGCTAGGAAGTTCAAATCTAGCAGTAGGAAAATGAAGACCTGGAGCCACCCACCAAAAAGAAATCGAAACTTACCAGATCTAGTAGGTCCAAAGTCCTAGAAAATAAGATTAGGTTGGACATCCCTATCAAGGTGGATGATGAGAAACAGGGGTTTGCGATTAAGGAAAATAAAGGCGAGATAAAGGATGAGAGGGTGATGGGAAATCTACTATTGGAGGCTAGTAGAAGTCAGGAGAACTGTTGGAAGTGGGTGGAGAAGGAAATTGGATCCCTAAAAACTAGAATTAAATGAATTGTTGACACTTTCACGGAATCCCCTGGGCCCAATAAATACAATTTCCTCCTTCAATATTAATCAATTTTATACTTTGAAATGCTATGGCATCTGCCAATTTAGTTGTAACATCCCCAATACCTTATCTTGATGCATTGCATTGTAA
Organism: Cryptomeria japonica; assembly: GCF_030272615.1. Classification (NCBI taxonomy): domain Eukaryota; kingdom Viridiplantae; phylum Streptophyta; class Pinopsida; order Cupressales; family Cupressaceae; genus Cryptomeria; species Cryptomeria japonica. The sequence goes on from NC_081411.1 coordinate 371,249,815, forward strand.
AGTAATAAAAAAATTAATTAAAAGTACATGACATGAACTCATCAATTTTTTAAGTTTCTTAAATGTTAAAAGACTACTCCTTTACTAAAATCTATTAAAATGGAGAAACAAGCTAAATAAGAAGCAAGCTAATAAAATTGATTTATAAGTCTCTTATAATAACTACTTATGCCAAAGAATGCCAAAGAATGTTTTCATTTGTGTTAATGTTGTAGGAGATGACAATGGTAAAATAATTTGGATCTTCTATGGATGTATATATATACTATTATCACATAAAAAATTCCATTAATCTAATCTCACATTTGGGCTCTTATCAATATTAACATCAAAAATATTAATTGAATAATAATTATTGTTTAAAAAAGTATTACAAAAGCTACGCAGGGGAGATATACGCAATGAAAAGCTATACTGCATTCAACAAAAAGAAAAGTATATTAAAACAATAAATGCTTATATATCACATGACATGTTTTCAAACAACATATAATGTCGATGAACTAAACGATTCCCTAGAATAACTAGCTAGAAGATCATATATATTTGGAAAAAAATCGAGCCAAATGGGAATATAATTATGCGTAGGTCCACTTCGTCTCTTGCACGATTGCCTCCTCTTCCTGTTCACTGAAATCATTCTCTATCTTAAATATCTGGCGCAATTCTTCCACACTTTTGTCTTTCAATAAATCTGCCCCTGCCTTCAATAACAAACAAAAAAGATCTTCGATTTCAAGAAAATTAGCAGCCAAAAGAATGTGGCAGAAGGTCACCTGATTTTTATCCGCAGAAAGAGCTTTTTCAGCGAATTCATTATCCCATGTCTTCACATCGTCATCTGGTATAGTGAAGGATCTTGCATGAGCATGGAATTTACAGTAGTCTAATACCATCTCCAGTACTTTGCCGCTTTTGATGTTACGACAAGGAATAGGAAACCTTAGAGGCTCCATTCCTGTGTCTTTCTCTATAAAATTCTTTACGACCTCTGATTCCATTGCAACCGCTTTTTCCACTTCGAAATCTTCATACACTTCCTCATCTCTCAACACCCTGAATGTCACTGTATTCGCCGCCATTTTATTCTCCATGAAATTAAATACTACTGTTGAAATAATCGAACTATAAAAAAGTTTTCAAAGATGAGAATTTCGAAAGGAAATGTAAAATGTATAATGAATTAAATGGCGAACATCTGGTTCCTATTTTATAGCGTACCCTTGCAATATTTTAATGTGTGCGACTTTTGGGTTAATTTTATTGAATAATAGTATATAGAGTTATTATAATTTTTTTCGAATAATTTTGTTTAGTATGTTGAGATATAATTTTTTTATTTTTATTTTTATAATGATTTATCTTATTATATTATATTGTTTATTTTATTTTTAACTGAAAATTATTATTTTATTTATTTTTTACAATAATTTTGCATAATTAATTATTTAAATGTAATAATACAATACTAAAAACAATTCAATGTAAGAAAATTGAATAGCTAAAACAATTGTAGCAGGAGAGGAGTACTTATCATTACATTTCCCCATTTCCCCAAAGCTTCAATGGATGTAGGACTAGTACTAACTAATTCCAAGTCAATGAGAAGTCAATGAGGGAACGGCTTAAATCACACACACTAAGCTTATATTTCTAGGCTTAAAAGTGTTAAATACTTAGAGTTGACTAACAACCTTTAGGCTTAAATTTGTTGCTTAATGTGTGTGGCTTAAGGTTGGCGGTCAATGAGCACATAATGTTACATAGGAGTATCTTCAAAATATTATTGAGCACACATTGGAAAAATCGGTAGTTTCAATAATGGAATCTTGTTAGAGTTCGACCTACCAAGAGCATCATGCCCATGGGAGAGGAAAAATATAGTTGTGAAGGCTATGGCCAATTATTGCAACATTATTTATTTTTTGTTAGGGTTGAGAGCTACAAAAATAAAATAAATATAGTATCTTTCCATAGATTGATTATGATCTCCCTAGCATCATCAAGGAGGCCAACATAAGGGATCAAAGAATTTGAAAATAAGTAAAGGAGTATTGCTCCAATGATCCAAACTTTTAAATAAACAGACCATCTCAAGTATAATTATATTTTATTTCATTTGAATTTGTATAAACACATTAGGGAAAATCATAACTTTAGTGTATACAAATAAATGAACATAAAAGATGTATCCTACAAAATACCACTAAATTTATAAGAGAACCAAGCATAAGTCATGGCATTATAAAATCAATTAACTTTGATTTTAAAAAAGTGTTTATTATTTAAATCATCTTACAATTTAAATAATAAAATATATAATGATATTTGATTTGCTAATGATTTTATATCTTCAATAAAAATTTATCAAGCCCAAACATGTTCTAGAATTGTAGGAATATGGTGGGAGCCAAACAAATATTCCCAAAGGCATGATGTTGCATTGTGAAACATAAGTTCGTATTTGTTGATTAAGAAAATCTCACAGTGCAAACCCCACTACGGCACAGTGCAAGGGTAGTTAGGTCATTAACTTGGTTGGCTCCATTGCCCAAGATAGGCACCAATCTATTTCACGAGTTAATGTATTTTTAGAAATAATCTTAAATATTAAAATGTATTTTAGTTTCTTATTGTTAGGTATAGATATAGAATAGGTTTTGGTTCCAATTGTTAAACAAGTGTTTGATAAATCAAGAGTGTAGCCAAATTTCAAGTTGATCAATATTTCCTTGGTATATTTTCATTAGAAGATACCTCTTGTAAATCACAATGTCTGTGCCTAATCTGTACTGAATCCTTAAGAATTTTAAGGTCCACCCACCTTTGTTTAGAAGATCTTGAAGTGCAAGATATTTTAGTCTTATGAGTGAATCCAATTCATTGGTCACTGACCCAAAAATCTATGGATTAAAAATCAGCTATCTTATAGGAATTTATGGACAATCAACTGGGGAACAAAAATAATGGCAACTCTTCTAGGGAAGTCGAGTGATATATCCATCTGGGAAGAGTCCATAAGTTGAAGAATCTAAAAATGTAATTTTGATATTGAATAATCATACCTGGAAAAGTCTTGTTGAAACAAATTTGAAGAAATGTTCAATTGTTCTTGTTGTATAAATAGCTCTTTGTTGTTTGAAATCTATTACTTTACAATGAGAGGTGACAACTTTGTTAAAAGAACCTTATAAAGGATGAGACAAAGTTTCAGATCTATAAAATTCATGAAGGAAGGTTTGTAACTGCTGCAATATTTTCAGGTATTCTCATAGTTTTTACAGAAATTTCACTATGCTTAAAAGTGATTTGGTGAGTTTTCCATATTCATATTTTCATTTTCTAAATAATTGTCCTCCATTTGGGTGTCCCACCATGTTAAGTTTTCTATATGCCCATTTTCCTTTTCTTTGTCATTTTCCTCCATGCCTATCTCAAGTACAATTTTAGATATTCTTTGGATATCTATTTTGATAGCTATTTATAATACAAGATTTTCCAACCTTCCCCTTTATGAAATTTTTTGCCATTTCTTTCCTTTGGTTTGTTTTCTAGTTTGAGGAGTAAGAGATTCGTTAAAGGGTTATTCCCTATAGTATTCCAAAAATCTTCAGAATCTTCAACAATTAGTGCTCAAATAAAATTGTTATTAAACTTTACATTAATGTGAACCTTTTGGGAAAGATCTGGTGAGATTCTCCTTAAGGTGGTTGATTATCTATAGACCATGGATTCTTGGAAGAGGGCATCTTACTATTTCATAATATGTGATTTTGTATTTGTGTGTCTTTGTTAGAATCCAACCGAATTTGAAGATTTTTCCAATTTTTGGCACATTGATAGTATAGATTTTATTCTTTAAATTCATATTCTTCTCTTTCAAGGATATTATAATCTACGTTGGATTATCCACAGGAAGGATCTGCATGTTATTATCCAAAATAAATATTTGGTTAATCCTAGCAAATTTCTGTGAAACATTCAGAGCTAATATAGTAATTTGATCATGTGGGTAGTATCTCTCTAGTAAAGAAAAATTCATTGTTTCTTCATGATTATGAGAGTAAATGCTCTATCTATCCATATCAATGAATCATTATGAAGTAAGAGGGCTTCCTTTTGATGGTTTTCTTCTTTCATGCCAGATGTAATTTTTGGGAACATAAGATGGTATATTGCTAATTTGATCTTAGGAGTTATTCTTGTGTATCTTCCACCAAAGGATTATAGAAAAATTTTATAATCTTCTCTACAATGAACTTCATAATGACAAGTTAAGAAAGTTGATTCTAGATTCTCCAAAAATATTCTTTGGTTCTAGACACCCATTTTAGAATGGATAGTTATGGTTTCAGGAAAAGGTTTATGGGCATCCAATAGGACATAAAGATAATAGGGGCTTCTAGGTCTTCAGAGAAGACATCATCTCTCTTCATAAAAATTCCTATCTTGTTACGTAGGGTTTCAATTATTTCCCATTTCATATACCCCAAAGGCAGAGATTGAAGTTGAATCTAGGAGGTAAATTTAATATGGGATAGGGAGGGTTTAAAGTTTGCGACCCAAGGTTGTGTGTAATTCTACACCATCTAGAAACCAAGTCTTCCCTCTGAATTCTGTGTCTCTGAATTCTTTGTATGGAAAAAACATTGTATACTCCTTCCCAATCATACTCAACCCAATCAAATATATCTTATTTCTGAGGAATAAGATTCTATAACTTAGAAATTAATGCACATTCTTTGATATCTTGTGCTAGTGTCCTTTGCAAATGCGATCCTAAGGTCATTATCGAGTTCTATCTTTTCCTTTTGTATCTCCTTTCTTGGGTTCATAGATGGAGCCACCATAGCTTCACTAGACATAGGGATCTAGTATTACTTTGTTCAAGTTCAATCTCGCATCTGATACTTGCCTTGTCTAGATCTAAACCGCTTTCTTTTTGTCTTCCATGTATTTCTTTTATGGTGATGGTATCTCTAAGATATACACTGGTAAGATATCTGTGGATTGAAGGGAGATTGAGTTCCATTCTGAGATATGAGCACCCTTTAGTAATTTATGCCATCAAGTCAGTTCTGGGAGAGGAGTTCATAATGGCAGATCATATATGTCGAATTAACACGGATATCTCCTCGATGTTTCTTGCTTTAGCTCTAGACAGATGACTAAGCAAGGAGGTGGCTAGGAATCTCAGCAAGGCCATTTTCAAATCCCAATTCCTGGTCGGCATGGAAGATATCAGGACTATAAGGAGAGGAAATCCAAAACCTACCAATCATTCTTCTGGATGATGAAATGGAATATCAGGACTATAAGGAGAAAGTAGTAAGGAATCTACATTTCCTCCTAAATTGATTTGCTTGTATGCTGGCCGCTGTCATCTCTTCACCGCAGATGAACTTTCGTTAAAATTCCTTACATTATCAAACCAAACCAGATTTGCCTGCCAACTGCCCCCTATTCACATTAAATAGTCTATCTAACTAATTGCAAATCTATTCACATTAAATAGTCTATCTAACTATGGCCGAGCTCTGCAATGACTTTGGTCTATTGGCCAGTTGGCAATATTCACATTAGATAGTCTATGTAATTGCAAATCTTGTCATTACAATTATAAAAAATAAAAAACAAACTATGTAATCAACTAAATGAATTACAAATGATCTAAATACTTTTTGAAATCTAAAATTACAAGATTAGATTTTTTTTATTTCTATTTTAAACTTCGGATCTCATTGTAGATTTATATAGGTCCAAAATATATAGTATTGTCAATAAAGTCCTTAATTGCCACGGCCAATAATGCATCTTTCCAACAATCCATGTTTCCAACATCATCTGATTTCAATAATATAAAAAATCTCTTACAGATATAAGTATAGCTCAAGAGAAATCACAAAAATTTCAAACATAAATAGTGAATAATTAATTTATCAAGATTGTCTCAGCAAACTGCTTTCAGATATACTTTATTCATATCCCTACCTGGTCTCTCACAGGATTGCGGCTTATACCTCCTCATTCAAGTTATTCTGTTCCATCTCTTAAAAAATTGTCCTTAATGAAATTTGCAATAGTCTTAGATAACAAATTACACAAGCCAATAATTTGAAGAAAATCAGCAGCCTTAAGAATGTGACAGACAGACCCCAGATTTCGATCGGCAGCCATAATATTTTTAGTAAAGTCCGTATCCCATATCTTCACATCTTCTTCTGATATACTGCTGGATTTTGCATGAGCATGGTAGTCACAATACTCTAATACTTTCTCCAGAACTTTGACAGGTTCGGTGTGACCGGAAGGAAGACAAAGCTTTAGAGGCTCCATCCCATGATGAGTGTCTTGGATACAATTCTTTATGACCTCTGATTCCATTGCAACCATTTTATCCACCTCGAAATCTTCAAAGTCTTTCGTACCTTTGCACAGCCTCAATGTAATGATATTCGCTGCCATTTTGTTCTTCACGGAATTGATAGCAACGCGGAAAGGAAATGTTATCAAATTGTTAAATTGATAACAGGAGGGAACATATTTTTATCAAATCCCCTTGGCGTAAGTTGCCCGATTTTTCAGCAAGTGAAATAGGTCTACTTTATATAGATTTTCACTTCTAACTTTAAATTATTAATATTCATGGATTTTTTATTCAATGAGATTTTATAACTTTTATAACAAGTCCAGTATATCTAAAACATCTAGAGATATTATTATTTTTATTTTTATTATTTTTATGACAGTTTTTTAATATTTTTTGTCAATATGTTTACATTTTATTTCTTATAGTTTTAATTTTTATTATTTTTATGTAAGTTTTTTAATATTTTTTGTAATATGTTCACGTTTCACACCTTTCTACTTATTATTTATATTCATGGGTTTCCTATTCAATGAAGATTTTATAATCTTTATAACTTTATTTTGTTACAAATCCATAGAGATATTATAGTTTTAATTATTATTTTTTATGTCAGTTTTTAAATATTTTTTTGTGAACATGTTTACATTTTATTTCTTATTGTTTTAATTTTTTTTAGTTTTATGTGGGTTTTTGAATATTTTTTTGTTAACATGTTCACATTTCACCCCTTTCTACCTTCACTTAATGTTCAAGAGTTGGTTTTTAATTTTATAACTATTCCATAATTATAGGCACTATCTATTATATTATTATTGCAAAATATATTATCTCAAATTACTATCCAAACTGCCTATAAACAAATTTTTTAGGACGCCGGTAGGAAAGAGTGGAGAGGAGACATTGATCCTATGTATTTATAAAGATGTAGATAAAGTAAAGTATTGTCCACTATGTGGCACTTGTTTTATGTTTGTTGCATTGATCCTATTTATAAAGATATAAATATATAGATAAAGTAAATTAAAAATTTAATACTTGTTCTTATATATTTTTTAAAAGTATTTTTTAATTTTAAATTATATAATATTTGTCAAACTTTTTATTAAAAAATTCAAGGATACATTCAAATCAATCTTATTGAAAAAACAAATTTAACTAACAAACAATACATATTTATCTTATTAATTTTTTAATGTATTTTCATTATTTTATATAACTTTAGTGTTGATGTTTTTGTATTTGTATTTGGAAAATAAATGTACCTTTTCTTTCAATTATACTCTACTACAAATATAAATTATGATGAATTGAACCTCAATCACAAACCTTATAAAAATAATTAGCCAAATTCAACCCTTATCCTAAAAACAAGCCAAATTGAACTCTAATCATCAACTTAAATAAACCCTAACCTTAAAATCAATCCAAGTTAAATCATAACCTTAAACCTAATTGTACACTATAACTAATTAAACCCAAACCCTAAACTTAACTAAACACCAAAAAAAAAAGAACCTTAACCCTAAAATTAATTAAATATACCAAATTGAACCCTAAAACTAAATTAAATATATCCCTAACCTAAAAAATAATATAACAATAATCCTAATAATAAATTAAAATTGATTCATATTTAACTATAAGAAAAATTAAACCCTAAAAAAATAGAATTGATACTTAAACCATAATGAACTCAAAATTTATTTGTAAACCCTAACACTAAACGAAATTTAACTCTAATAATAAACCTTATAAAACCTAATTTTAACCCTATATCAAATTTAACCTCCATCTTACATCAACTACAATTGAACCATGACACTAAACTAAATTGAATCATGATGATAAACATAATTAAACACTAACAAAAAAAATTGAACCCTTAACCAAAACTAAATTTCATTTGAATCCTAAACCAAACTAAACCCTAACTATAACACAAAATTAATTAAACCATAACCCTAAACCTAATTGAATATTAAATCAAATTGAACCCTAATCCTAAACCAATTATACCATAACACTAACACTAAACCTTAAACCTAAACAAAATCAAATCCTAACACTACACTAAAAAAATTGTAGTGTCTTGGATACAGTTCTTTATGACCTCTGATTCCATTGCAACCATACTCTCCACCTCGAAATCTTCAAAGTCTTTCGTACCTTTGCACAGCCTCAATATAACGATATTCGCTGCCATTTTGTTCTCAACGGAATTGATACAGTATATCTAATTGTTCTCAAATTGTTAGCTGATACAGTATATCTAAAACACTTAGGATAATTATAACTTTTATTTTTATTTTTTTTATGACAGTTTTTTAATATTTTTTGTCAACATGTTTACATTTTATTTCTTATAGTTTTAATTTTTATTATTTTTATGTGAGTTTTTAATATTTTTTGTAATATGTTCAATGAAGAAATAATAACTTTTATAAATTTATTTTGTTACAAATCGAGCATATCTAAAACAGTTATGGAGAGACCAAAAAAGATGTTTATACAGATAGTTTAGGGGAGGCAGGGCCTCAACAGTGAAACCAAAAAAGAACTAGACAAGTGTCATATACAATGCACTAAAAGAAAGCTCCAAAATAAAGTTGTGCTTGCTGCCATAAGGGACTAGAGGAGGATTTCATCCTAGTCTTCTAGCCATGTGGTCCACCCCTGTGGTCCTTCCATCCAGACCACCTTCTTCCTTTCCATGATTTGTATGCACATGTCAACCCTGTTGAAGGGGGGAGCTCTGGTATCTTGGAGTTCTTTAATCAGTTTCTTAACTGCACTCTTGAAGGCAGTTTGATTTTCTGCAATCCTTGCCCATTCATAACCATCTTGCATCTCGTATATAAACATTGTGGCTCGGCCTTCTTTGAGGAACCTAGGAGTTTGTTTCATTCAACATTCATAGGAAGCAAACCTATACAACAATTTTATAATGTGTGAGTTTTTTTTTAAAACCAGTAAGTTCCCTAGCATTACCTTGGAACTTCTCCTCATTTCTGAGTTTCCAAATAAACCAAAGGATAAAAGAAGACAAAAATTGCCAAATTAAGTTAGCATCCTTTTTAAGATTATGGATGAAACCAGTAACTATATCATAAAAGAAGACATGCTCAATAATGGATATTCTAAACATTAACCAGATCTCCCTAGCAAAAGGCTAGTCAAGGAAGATGTGTCGAGTGGACTCAGGTTTATTGCAGACAGAACAGAGATCATATGCAACTAGATTATTCCTAATAGGCAATCTATCCAGTAAGAGTTGCCATCTGAAACACTTGATCTTAGGGGGGATGGGAAATTTCCAAAGGTTCTCAAAGGTTTTATACCAAGCGGTAGGGCTGTGGTGGACATTCCATAGGGTGTTGACATGGTCGATCACAGAGGTGTCCTGATTAAGCAGGTTGTAGATAACTTTGGATTTAATTTTTGGGAGGGGGGAGTCATCCTTTCAAAGGAATGAGAGGTACCTGTGGGTGTCAACATGAGTGTTCTTAAGGAGATTGAGGGTGTTACAGGCATTCCTAATCATATTGTAGGTCCGCTTATGCAAAGCAGTGAGATTAAATTTACTACTAAGTTCCTCCCAGGTGATGAGGTTGTCATTTTCTAGGATATCCATAAGATACTTAATCCCCTTGTTATGCCAAAATCTAGCAGAGCAGCCTTGGGTTAAGGCCAATGGCTTAGAATTGTGGAGGTTCCACCATATCGACCTTTCACCATATATAGTGTTATCACGGTCAATGCTAGAGTTACAGATAAGTCTACGCACATGCTCCCAGGCTTCTAGATGGACTTAAAGACCCAAGTGCCTTGGACAGACATCGAGAAACTTCCAGCAAGTAGATCACTGAGTGGGAGGACTTAATATGATTTGGCAGCCTTGGGGAATCCATTTTGAATGCTGTTTCTGATAAGAATCTTCCAAGGGTCTTTCCTATCTAGTGCATGAAATATCCATTTGGCGGCAAGGGAGATTCCTTGCAGCTTAAGATCCTTAAGGCCCAAACCTCCAATTT